>NC_134485.1:253993482-254220982 GCF_040206685.1 Ascaphus truei
CGAAGTGTTAAGCAGGACTGCAGGTGTTTAGCTGTGCAGGACAGACATGGGGTCTCCTGTAACACAGGTCAAGTCCAGAGCAGTGACTTATTAAACTCACCTTTCAGGCGTTTCAGTGTGAGGAGCCACCTACAAGTGTCTGGACACAGCAGGTAAACGGGCTCTGCAGAGTCCTCCCGGCTCCTGGATACGTCTGCCCCTTCCCGCGGCTACAGTTGCCGGCTATGTGCAACGACTCCCCGGCCATACAGACTCCAGAGCTGTGGCGAGGTGGAAGGTGGATGCAAGGCAATGGAGCTCTGCGTACTGGGAGGCAGGAGCTGCTGTGACTCGGGGGCGCCACCTGCCTGCACAGTCAGGAGCAGCACTGAGTCCAAACCACAAAGTCAACATGTGATTTCTAGGCTCTGGCACCAACAGGCCCCAGTGACCTTTCTGCTCTACTAATCTGTCCTCCCGAGAGGCAGGCCTCTTCTCTATGCAGGCATGTTAACCCATGTGTGTGAGGGTAAAAAAAGGATCCCTCCTAATCTTCTGTTAAACGTTTGTGTCCATGTGCAGCTACAACCCCCCAGTATCCCTACATATTTTTTTAGCCCTCTAAATAATAGGAAAAGACTGAAATGTTCTGCAAAAAAAGCAGTGTTAGTACCTTGTATCGTTTCATTGAACTTAAGCACCACTATGTTTACACATTCGCATTGCAATGTGTTCTTGGCTCTTTTTTAGGCAGTGAACCGGATAATAAAATAGTGGTATTGTACTGAGGTTCAGAAAAGAACAATAACAATTTATCATGGTCTGCCTGTTCAAAACAACACAGGCATGTTTCTAGTACCCTTTGTACAGGGTAGTGGTTTTTGTGTGCCAGTCCTGCTGCACAAGTAACATTGCAGGAACACTACCAGCAGTACCTGCTAAAATGGAACAGGCTCTACTCCTTTTGAACATGTGTTTTTTTATAAATTACAAATAGTATTTTCTACCTATTTTGGGGAAGTAGTATAGGAGAAGATACAGTAGAAGAGTTAAGAAAAGCACCTACTGTAATGTAACACATTCTGTGTCTGAGACCAACCTTTTTTTCCATTTATAGGAGATCACCCTAGATAGGGAGAGGAATGGCGGTGCACAGCGTGCCAACAGGTGCCTCGTGGGTTCCGGAAGCAGGAAGAATACCAGAAGCTGGTTGTCAATTTTCATGCAAAAAAGTTTAATACACAGCAGTGAACAGCAAAGACAAAAAGTTTCAAAAGAAAAAATCATCTTTAAGAAAGGACTCTGATGGGTTTCGTGCATCCCTGGGGCTTACTACAGGTGGAGGCGCTGCACCATTGAACGAGAACGAAGGCATTCACCCCAGTAACCTGTTCCTGTTGTCCCCCATGTCATCGCGGGAGACTCAGGCCCTCCTGTTGCCAGCAGGTATGCACCACACAGAGACATATAGCCAGACCCCAGAACAACTTAGGGGACCTGATCTGCGATTGGGAGGGGGGGGGGGGGGAGCCTGGGCTATATATATATATATATATATATATATATAAAGTATAACCCTGTTCACTTAATGAAACTATTTATCTGTAACAGCAGAGCATTTGCTTATATGGGTTCCATGTAAATGGATTTCAGGCAAAAGGTGACACATTGTGTGCTCATTTGCATGTCATTTCCCAGAATCCCTTGCTGCAGTCGAAGCACTGTATGGTAAGTGATAATGGTTGAAAGGCAGGGTTGCAGACCTGTCTAAGGCCGAGTCCATAGCAGGGGAGGCCGCGCTGAGCCGTGCTGATGCTCCGCGCTGAGCCCCTGCATCCTCCATGAGGATGTCTTTAGAGGGGGCTCACGCGAGCGTCCGCAGGCGTGCTGAGGCGCTGGATTTTTCAGCCGACAGCCAAGCTGTTTTTCAGAGCGCTGTCGGCTGAAAACATCCAATCAGCGCGGAGCAGCGTGACGTTGACGTCGGTGCGTCGCGGGCGATTGGTCCAGCAACGTCACTGCCCCGCCTCCCGAAGTCTCCCCCCGCCTCCCGATCGCACCCGCTGGCTCGCCTGCATGGGCATGAAATCACACAGATTTCAGCAGGCGAGCCTCAGCGTCAGTGCGGTCCAGCACTGACAACCCCTCTATGGCCCCAGCCTTAGACATGTGAATGTGCTCATGTGATATTCTTTATTGGCTATATCCTAACGGTGGAGGTTTTTTGTCGCCTTTTTCACCCACCATAACTTAAAATGTGTATGGGTAACCATATATTTGTCATCATAAGTCTATGCCCAGGACATATTTGAAAACAAGAGGTAACTCTCAATGTATTACTTCCTGGTAAAACCTTATAAATAAATATAAGCCATTGGATTTATACATTTCTTGCATTTGAGGTAGATACATAGGCATACATTGTGGTCCAAACACTCTTAGGCCAGGTCCCCGCTGGCTACTGCAGGGCTCGCTGGGGCAGACGCTGCAGGGACAAGAGCCGCCCCACAAGGGGCCGGGCCCACTGCGAGGGGGGCCGCTGCACAGAGAGAAACTCCTGCTCTCAAGAAAACAGAGAGGCCAAGGTTCCGACGGCCACTGGGAAGCTTGCGCATGCGCCGTACACATGCGCAGAAACAGTAGCGGCGACCATCTTGCAAGGGACTCCGCAGGGGAACTACACTCCCCAGAGTGCTCTAGAAGATATGGTCACGAGGCGCAGCACAGCCAATAGGGCTCCCCGGATCCCCGGAGGGGGAGATTGATTCAATTGACGTGCTTGAACCGCGTTGGTGAGTTGGAGCCAGGACACAGAAGGGGAAGGTAGTGTCCGGGTGCCAGTGGCTACCGGACTAGGCCCATATTGCCCCCTTAGGTCCCAGATAGGCCCCAACCATGTTAAGCTTGTGGCTGCTACAGGGAAAAGCCCCCAGATAGGGACAATTCCCCAGTAGCCTTATGTAAGGAATCCGCTCCTGGCTTTGATTATAGCCTTGCAGAACTCTGCAGTTGCAAAAGCTTCCTCTGGCAATCAATGGCACATGTGCTGCCTCTCTCATTGCAGCTTCTGCCCTGTGCTCCATCATGGAGGAATGCTCACACACCCTCCCCCTGTGATTGGATTTCCGCCCTTTATATGTTGGGCTTTGGCTCTGAATTAGAGCCGAGCATAATCCTTCTCTGGACGTTATTGTCTCTGCCACAAGCCGCCTGGCTTGTCTCCTTGTGTACTAACCTCTCTAGTTCTCATCTCTAGTTCCTGAGTATCTGGAGGCCTGCTGCTAGTTCCACGCAGAGGCCTGTTCCTGAGTATCCTGAGGCCTGCTACTACTCTCCATGTAGAGGCCTGTGTTTCCTGATTATCCTGAGGCCTGCTGCTACTCTCCACGCCGGGCCTGTTCCTGACTCCTGTGCTGAAGCGTTGTTTAGCCAGCACTGATTCCTGGTACCTGCTGCATTCTCCCCTAGCAGAGGTTACCCTTCATTTCCTGAGGCTTGCTGCTATTCTCCACGCAGAGGCCTGCTTTGGACTTCTGTGCTGAAGCGTTGGTTTTCCCGACGCTGCCCCGCGGTGTACTTCGGCCAGCCTGCTGTCTCCCCCTGCTGAGACCGGCGTCATGGGCCGAGCCCGCACCTCGCGCAGAGGCCACTCCCGTGCTCACGCTCCTAAGCTACCTACTACGTACGACTACGAACTGCGCACTCTGGATCAGTCTGTGCGCACTAAGGTCGGTAATTATATAACCCCACCTCAGCCCCGCGGTCCGGTCCCGGTTTGTGGTGAGCACAATCGTAACACCTTAGCAGTGATAGATATCAGCAACAGGATGCCGTGTGGTGACTCGTGGTCAGGGACCAGACCACCCCCGATAAGAGAATCTTAAAGGTGAGACCCTCCAGCGGGAGTTCACCCCATACAGAGGCGGACACCTTCGCGGACAGACTACATCGTTGGATCAGAGGGATCCTGGTTGTTATTCAGCGGTACTCGGTACTGGAGTGCCCGGGCAGGTACCACATCTAAGTGCACCAACGGTTCACGGGGTAGTGCTACTCACTACACTTTGGGTGGGACTGACATTGGGGAAAGGACACCGGGGATATTGGTGCCAAGCACCCTATGTACTTTGGGGACACTCACCTGTTTTATTATATTGTGTGGGATATATGCTGTGTGGTACAGGTGCCGTATTCTATGTTAGTAAACCCGTTGATATATACCATGTGTGTGTTTATTATTGTTATTGGTATTGGTTCCTGTGAGGGGTTTATTCCGCTACGCTGGGATCCCTCACAGGTGGAGGCGCTGCATCTAGGCAACCAAGTGACCCTCCCAGGGTCCCAGTGGCAGAGGGGAAAACGGGTTACATTTGGAGGTGCTGTTGAGATTCAGACCTGGGGTGCCCGAATCAGTAGTACAAATTGAAAAAAAATGTTCTCCCCTTCCAAGCAACAGGTCTGTGACTGGGCCTTGGAGTTCAACGAGTCTCCCTGCCATGTGGTCGGCGTGGGAGACGTGACATTCGACACAACCCCTCGAGAAATCCTTGACCAACTTAGGCTTCTGCCGGGTTTTCCTAGCGTCCAGCAAATAGGCCGAAAGTGGGATCCCACTTTCCGCTGGCACATAGTTATAATGGCGACCAGCCAGGAGATACTTGAGGCCGACACCCCCCCAGCTCTACAGTTTCCGGAAGTCCTGCCCTGGCTGTCCGATACGTTTTCCCAAACTGTCAATGCCAATAGCAACATCCAGCCCGGAACTCCCACCCGAGGTACCATACCAAGCGGGAACGCCGCATCCTTCCTATACCCCAGGGAAATAAGACACCCAGCTCACGGGGTCTTCGTTACTCTACTCGGATCCACTCCTACCCAGGGTGAGTTTCAGTCCAGAGACCACGCTGGAGACGCCGCTCCGGACTTAGACCCTGCGACCATTATATACTCCCACGAGTACGGGGCCAGCCCAGAACACGTCCCCAGACGTAAGGTCGCAGCACAAAAGGAGTATGGTGAAATCTTCAATCATGAGGAGGGGTTGATCGAGATTCTACCAGGGGGAGTGAGGCACATGGCCACAGTAATCAGCTATCTAGAACGTTGCAAAGCCGATTGGTACTTCTCAAGAGAGGATACAAGATGGTCCTAGGGATAAGAGAGTGACGACCCTCCATCCAAAAAAAAATTACGGTGAACATACAAAACATCTTACCTTATACTGTACCATTTGATGTCGGTCTGAGACTGGGTCAGATATACCCGGTAACAACCATAGAAACTATGGTTCATGTACATGCCGCTACCGTGCGAGATGAGCCTGCCAGGTTGCAGTTTGATTTTGGGGAATCAACCCTGTCAGCAGACTGGAAGAGACAGCTGAGTGCCAAGCTGAAGGAACGCCAGGAGGTGTTCTCCACTAGCGAGATGGGCGTGGGCTGCAAGAACGCCCAGCACAGGATCCGGCTGAATGATACCACGCCCTTCTGGGAGCGTTCCAGACGCATAGCTCCGAGCGATGTGGAGGACGTGAGAGATGTCCTGAAGGAGATAAAGACAGCGGGCATCGTGACCGAATCCTGTAGTCCCTACGCCTCTCCGATCGTGGTGGTACGCAAGAAAAATGGGTCCGTCCGCCTGTGCGTAGACTACCAGACCCTGAACAGGTGTACCGTCCCAGACCAGTACACTCTACCACGAATAGAAGACATCCTCAATGCGCTAACAGGCAGCCAATGGTTCAGCATGCTGGACCTGAGATCTGGGTACTACCAGGTACCCATGAGCTCCGAGGACCAGGAGAAGACGTAATTTGTCTGTCGCCTAGGATTCTATCAGTTTACCCGAATGCCCAGAGGCATTTGCGGTGTCCCGGTGACCGTCCAGAGGCTGATGGAGAAGACTATTGGGGATATGAATCCCCGTGAGGGCTTTGTTTACCTTGATGACATAATCATGTTCGAAAGAACTCTCAAAGAGCATGAGGAACATCTTCTGAAGATGTTAGATAGGCTAAGCAAGTAAGGCCTGAAGTGGACCCTGGACAAATGCTAATTCTGCCGTACATCAGTCACCTACGTGGGTCACATAGTGTCCACAGATGGAGTGGCTACTGACCCCGGTAAGGTCGAAGCTGTGGTGAACTGGCTGAGACCAAACAACGTGATAGAGCTGCGATCCTTCCTGGTGTTTTGCGGATATTACCGCCGCTTCGTGCAAGGATAATCATGGTCCTCAATAACCTCCTGAAGATCTACCCCGAGGAACCTCGGCAGAAGGACGACTCTCCATGAGCACCCTTCGGAGATAAGTGGACTTCTGCCTGCGAAAAAGCATTCACAGGGTTCGAGAAGTCTGACGGAACCCCGGTCCTGGCCTACGTCGATCCGGAGAAAACTTATATCCTGCATGTGGATACCAGTTTCAATGGGCTTGGAGCCATACTGCACCAGAAGTATCATACTGGCCTTCGCCCAGTGGCGCACATGAGCAGAAGTCTAACACCAACTGAACAAAACTACCCTGTTCACAAACTTGAGTTCCTTGCCTTCAAGTGGGCAATAGTTGAAAAACTCCACGATTATTTGTACGGCGTTCCTTTCGAAGTACGAACGGACAACAACCCGTTGACGTATATCCAGACGTCCGCCAAACTGGACACCTCCAGCTACAGGTGGCTAGCGGCCCTCTCCAATTATCAATGTACCTTGAAGTATAAACTGGGGACTTTAAACACCAGAGCTGATGCTCTGTCCTGGAGACCTGGGCTGAGTACAACACCGGACGATGACCTGTGGGACGAAATCCCTGGACCTGGAATGTGAACAATATGCTCCACTGCTGCCATCGTGGAAGACAAAGTTGCGTTTTCCGAGCTGAGAATAGTCTATTCTATGGGATGCTGACCCAATACACTCCCCACCACCTACTGCCATCCAGACGGCATGGCAATCACTCAGGACATTAACCTAGAGTGGAAGGAATTGGTACAGGCCCAAATGCGTGATCCAGTGTCTAACACTATACGCCAGGCCATCCACCAGAATAACCCCTCCTAGGTGAAACGTGCCCCAACGACACTGTCACAGTCATCATGAGGGAATGGGACAAATTCCACATAGAGCGTGGCCTCCTCTACCGGATCGTCCCTTACCACAATCACCCCGATAGGAGACAGTTGGTCCTGCCCAGAAGCCTGCAGTACCATGTTTTACGATCCCTGCACGACAATCACGGACACCTGTGAGTGGATATGACCTTCGGATTAGTGAGGGACCGATTCTTCTGGCCCAAGATGCGGGAGTCCATAGAACGGCATTGTCGGAAGTGCTTGAGGTTTATCCAGAGGAAGACTCTGCCCACCCGTGCAGCCCCAATGGGCCATCTGAAAAGCTCCATTCCCATGGATCTACAGTAGTCTGCATGGACTTCTTGTGCATAGAGCCTGATTCAAGAGGCATCGGGAATGTCCTTGTAGTGACAGATCACTACAGTCGCTACTCTCAAGTGTTCCCAACTAAGGTCCAGAAAGCTCTCACAGTTGCCAAAGTACGATGGGAAAAGTATTTCATACACTACGGTCTGCCGAATCGGATGCACTCCGACCAGGGAAGGGACTTCGAGAGCAAGCTTATCAAGGAGCTTCTCAATCTGCTCAATATTCAGAAGTCTAGGACCACTCTGTATCATCCAGAGGGAGACGCTCTGCCGGAGAGGTTCAACCGAACATTGCTAGACATGCTAGGCACCCTAAAGCAGAGGTCCCCAACTCCAGTCCTCAAGGACCACTAACAGTGCAGGTTTTACGGATACCCCTGCTAGAGCACAGGTGGTTCAGTCAAAATGATTGGACCACCTGTGCTAATGAGAGGCTATTGCTCTTTTAACACGCCTCTGAAATCTCACTCAGGAGAGAAAAGCAGTTATTTCCGCTGAATCTAACGGGAACCCACTAAGGTATTATATGCAAAACCAACATCCATCGCCATAAGCAATATTGTAACGATAAATGCATTAGCGGGAACACTAATAGCGCAGAGGCGCGATAAGCAATACAATGCACAGGTGCATTAGGAAAAATGTAATGTGCATTACAAGTAAGCCACTGCTGCGTTCCAAACGTGTAACGCGTGGGTTTATTAATGTTAGATTACGTATAATATACCATATTTCCTCGATTCTAAGACGCCATCGATTCTAAGATGCACCATTGATTTAATAATAACTTTTCAGGAAAAAAAGAAGACACACTACATTAAATGTACAGAAAAAATGTTTTTACTAGCAGACAATAGCATACATGTATCCATACAATTACATATCATTTTCTCCTTCAGAATCACATTCAAAGTTTGAGTCTAAAGATTCTTCTGAATCACTTTTGGAGTCTTTGACAGGGTGAATGAACGTCACCAGCCTTATACCTGGCAAACCTATGTTTAGGCTTGCAGTGCAGCAGTGACGAGGTTACGTTTCAGTTGAGAAGGGCTGCTTAATTAGTCTGACCCCAGCTGCATAATCAAGGTGTTTTAAAACCCCCAGGCTGTACACACATGCAGGCTAGCTGGTCAGGAGACAGGACTGAAATACTGTCGAGATTACTGCTATAAGGTCTGTTTTTCAAAGTACATGTGTGATGAACTGTCTGTCCTGCATGCTGAAGAGAAGCTGCCTTGTTTTCTATGCTGGAGAAGCTATTTTGTTTTTGTCTGAAGAGAAGCTATTTTGTTTTTGTATGCTGAAGAGAAGCTATTTTGTTTTTGTGTGCTGTATATTTTTAAGGCTCAATAAAGAAGCCTTATCAAGAGAACCCGCATGTGTGGTTGCATGTACCCTGCAACATATGGTGTCAGAAGTGCCAGGATTTTGAGAGGCACCTGCAGTTGAAGGGCCCCACATACACACACAAAAATGAGAAAAATTGAAGAATTTGTAAAAGAGTTTCTGTGCAAGCAGACCAGACAGCAGGGACTGTTAATGCAGGAGTAGACCAAACAGCAGGGACTGTTAATGCAGGAGCAGGCCCAACTGTTATTGCAGCAGCAAACCCAGCTCCTAACCCAGCAGCAGGCGGCACAGGATGAGCGGATGGCCAAGCTGCTGACCCAATTCCAGGGGTCTGCCAGTCCAGAACTTGCCAACAAACCCCCGGTCCTCCTGAGGAAAATGGCTCCGAACGAGGACCCAGAGGCTTTGTTACTGACATTTGAAAGGGTTGCAGAAGCTCAGGGCTGGGCTACAGATCGCTGGGCAACTGCTTTGGCCCCACTCCTCATAGGAGAAGCTCAGGCCTCATATCAGCGCCTACCAGCAGATCAGGCAATGGACTACCAACAAGTAAAAGCCACCATACTGGATCGCTTAGGTCTGACCCCAGACACCTACCGACAGCAGTCCCGGAACCTGAAGTACACCGCTAAGATGAGACCCCGGGTACTCGTTCAGCGGTTATTGGACTTGGGTACTCGCTGGATACAATCCGAAGAGCGCACTAAGGAGGCAATTCTTGAGCAAGTGGTGTTGGAACAATTCCTACAGATAATACCCCTTTCCGCACGCTCGTGGGTAAAACGCCATGCTGCTGAAACCCTAGCTTTGGCGGTCTGACTCGTTGAGAACTGGCTTAGGGCCGAGGATCAGGCGAGTGCCCTGGACCCGACGGATCCAACTTCACCAGCACTTGCGGAGACCCAAAGAGAGAGATTGGAACAACGGGGAAACTACGGCCCCTCCATGGGCAACCGCCAAGTGCCACGAAAGGAGCAGTCCTTCCAACAAGGAAGAAGTCAAAACGCCGGGCACCGCCGAGACCCTTATCCCCTTCCTAATGTCGGCTTATCGCCAAATGTTCCCACCTCCAACCGGAATCAATTTTTAATAAATAGTTTGATTAACAATATGAAATCCAATTTACTCCGGCATCAGTATGCAAAGAAAAGTGTGAAACACTAATCATACAATCTCGATACGTTTGCATTGGAGATTGGCCAAAGAAGTCACATTTTAGAGACGGAACAATGAAATAGAAGTATTGGCAGAAAATTGCATGGATGAGATACACAAAGCTTTCAGAGAATTTAAGGATAGTAAGGGAATTAAGATATGCGAGGATCTTAAAATTATTGAAGCAGTTAATTCAATAGTTTCCACTGCAGTATGAGAGGAGTCTCAGTGACATGAATTGGTCCATGTCGCCATAAAGTGCAAGTCTTAATGTGGGACACCTATGAAACATACTTTTTATGAACTTGGTCAGGCCCCCTCTTTCTCTCTTCAATCCAGAAGTTTATGTTGTCTTGGCTTCTTCTGGGAAGGCACCGTGCTGAAGAAATGGCATGTCATAAAATAGAACATATGCTGATTCCGAATTTAAACGTTTGCGGGTCATTTTATAATGTGTTTCTGTTTCAGTAATATTATTGTCTAAAAAAGGTTATATTGAAAAATGTTTATACCTCTTTGTAAAGTTAAAGCCGTTTGGGTTTGTGCTGATGTTTATTTTTATTTATTATAATTGTTTTTTGTAAGATTGATTTATTTTGGGTTTCACGTTTGAAATTATATGACAGGTGGAGATGGACCCATGAGTTTTTTTGAGGGGGAAGGGTGGTTAATCACTTCGATGGATTTAGCCATACCCCCAGTTTAAAAAAATCCCATTTTCAGCACTGGTCTTGAATTTGACTATGTAACGGTATGGCTAGCCAATGTATAGTAGTGATTTGCCTCCTGGTACTGCAGAGGAAGAGCAGTCGTGAGGTACAGTGAATGAGCCTGGCAGCAGCATTTAGAATGGACTGTAGACTGTAAAGGACAGGAACAGCATCCACAAATCACTCCTACGCATTTCACAAACTTAATTACTTCGTCAGGGATCATCATTACTAACGAAGTAATTTAGTTTACGAAACGCGTAGGAGGGATTTGTGGACGCTGTTCCTGTGATACATTGTTGCTTAAATCATAACTTGTTTTTACAGAGTTGATCTAAGAAAGATCAGAAAGGTTCCCCCTATTTCTAGCACTCAATGCTGGATAATAATAGACAGACAACAGTGGTCTAACAGATAATTGCTGTAAATCGGTTTAATAACCCTAGAGAACCAGAAAGATCAATGGAAAATAATAAAGTTTTATTTCATCATCAAATAGAAAAATTCATATCAAAATTAAAAACATATATGTAACGATAAAAATCCCCATAATAAAGTGGCATATAGAGAGGCTGATAAAGGTAAGTACACCTCTATAGGATTAGTTACTGTACAGACAACTATATTGACATCAAGGTACACCATATTGGTTTCCGCTCGAATTACAGCTTGTCTATGTCAAAATATGTCAGTGTGAAGGAGTATCAGAGGCTATTGGACTATCAGGTGTATTGTTAATATATCCCAGAATAAATATCTTGATATACGTATACCACCTTATACACAGAATCCGCTGTTGCAATATGTTCTCAAATGATGTTGGTTGCAAACCAGTACATGTGTCCCAACATACTCCAATAGCCTCTGATGCTCCTTCACACTGACATATTTTGTTATAGACAAGCTGTAATTCTGAGTGGAAACCAATATGGTGTACCTTGATGTGAATATACAGTGTCTGTATCTAACTAATCCTATAGAGGTGTACTTACCTTTATCAGCCTCTCTGTATGCCACTTTATTATGGGGATTTTTATCGTTACATATATGTTTTTAGTTTTTATATTAATTTTTCTATTTGATAATGAAATTAAATAAAACTTTATTATTTTCATTGATCTTTCTGGTTCTCTTGGGTCATTAGACCAATTTACAGCAATTATCTGTTAGACCACTGTTGTCTGTCTATTATTATCCAGCATTGAGTGCTAGAAATAAGGGGAACCTTTCTGATCTTTCTTAGATCAACTCTGTAAAAACAGCTATATCATTCCCCCAAGAACCGGCTTGATTTTCTGTATATACTATTAGGACATACGTGGTGTAAGTGGTCTCATTTATCTAATTGTTATTAAGTCATAACTTGGCAAGCTGTGGGACTCTATCCTCACGAATTGGTCGGCACGGAGGAGCGGTAACCGCAGTGACATCATCTGTCCCGCTGAGTGGTGTCGGGGGCTTGTAAGAAGTCACGGTACCACATCACCCTGCTGATCGGTCGGCGTGGAGGAGCGGTGAACCACAGCTATACCATCTGTTCCATTTGCGGTGCTGAGGACTTGGATTATACTTTTCTCTGGCAAGGATCCAGAGTGGTAACAGTGGGGGACGTTAGCCTGTTCCTTTTTCTCACAACTTGGACTCTGAGTGCTGGTGTTTGCTGTGGGGGTTAAAAACCTACCTGTTACACTGCTGCTGCTGAGGAAGAAATGTTTCCATCAGTATTGGAGGCAGCTGCTTTGAAGGAGACCCCACGAAGCAAGTCAGTCGTTTCCAGTTGTGGCAACATGTACCCTGAACATGCCCTGCTTGAATAACTGATTATTTTGTACGTGCAATCCTACCACTTATTATTAATTTAATATAATTATTTATTAATCCTATGAGTCATGCGCTGTGTTTCTTTCTTTATCCTGTAACCGTAAGCCTTTTATTCCTGTGTGTATACATAAAGCATGAAAATGGAATTGTGCACAGTGTAAAGCATAGCAAAAGTCTCTGGACATGTAGGGCTGGTAAAACCTTTGTGCAGCCTACATGTCTGGAGAACTGGCTTGTGCTGGAGGGGGAGGATAGGTGGAGGGAACAAAGGGAGAGTGGCCAGGAGCGAAGATAAGGCCAGGGGGCCACCCCCCCCCAAAAAAAAAGATTTGGTAATTTCTGTTGCCGAGCACAATGGGAAATATGCTGCAGTTCTAGGAAGCCATTCCTGTGCTCCCACTGGCAGGCGCTGCTCCCATTGGCCCCTTTTATATTTCCCTCCCTAACCCTCTAACTTTCCTCCGCTCAACTCCAGCCCTGATTGACCAATACAGGCAATCCTTCATGTCCTGATTGGTTCCCGTGCAGCATCCACACTGTGATTGGTCGCTGCCTTGTTTACCATGATTTCCTATGGCAGTGGGGAATCTACGAAAGGAGAACCTGATCAGAGTTCCTGGTCTCATTCTGATCCTGTCATGCGGGTGGACTAAGCGGTGTTCTCCGAGGCTGTGCCAGAGACGCCTGAAAACAAGGCTGGGAGCCAATCTTAGTGGGAGAATTCCACCTGTATTAATAAGGGGTGCTGTCTCATTTATCTAGTAATAAATAGAATGTGACCAGTTATTGTCTGTGGTGCAGCTGGCAAAAAGCAAAAGGCTGTGGCTCTGGAGACGGTGTCTGCTGTGGTTGGAGTGTGTGGGGTCTATGCTTCCGGTGCTGGGGGCCATCGTGGTCACATAACCGCAGCATGCCCATTCCAGAAACAATAAGCTTTGCAACATCTGTATCTTTTCTTTTCCTTAGATCTGATTTACATAAGGAGGGAGTTTCTATCCAGATTACCTGCTTCAGTGGAAGACTCCTAGATTCATTTAGTGTTATATTATTTTCATAAGAATCTGTGGGGCCTATTCTATAAACTTGGATAACTAACTCATCAAGCTTTTTGAGCGCTTCCTATGATTAGGCAAGGCAGAAATTCAGAAAGCTCAGATGACCTGCCAAACTCATATGGGAAGTGCATCTCCTGAGCGTTCTCGCTCCTGCTCAAACACACCGAGCGGTAGCTGAAAACAGCTCCAAATCGCCATTTTGATAAAATCACCCCATTCTAGTAGCTCCAATAATCTTATTGAGGCTCTGAACTAGCGAGCTGATCACCAAGGGTGGTGGGATGGGATTTGCGAGGAGGACTTAGAATTTTTTTCAATTTTTCCTGCATCGGATTGAAGCCGGGTGTCTCCAGAGCTGATACACATTAATACCAGCTCCAGAGACCCCCGGCTTCAATCCAATGCACTAAAAATATATTTACAGGCAGCTTCATTACCTTAGCGGCTAACCGCTAAGGCAATGAAAGGGTTAAATACTAGTTCCCAGTTTATTGTGGGTAGTGGGGGTGGGTGAAGGTGGTATTTGGCCTGTGGTGGGTGTTTAGGCCTTGCGGCATGGTTGCGGGAGGAGTTAGTAACGGGTAAATTAATGAAGGGGTTAACTCCTCCCACTAGCCACCCGGTAGGCATAAACACCCAACATGGCCAAATACCACCTTCACCCACCCCCGCTACCCACAATAAATATTAAAACCCAATACTAGCCAATACAGCCATTGATTGCCAGTGTAGTTACCTCTGCCCTCAATGGGAGCAAAGATAACCCCAATCACAATGAATGGGCACCCTACTGCCCACCCTCTCTACCCCCAACAAACCCCCATCACCGTGATTAAGGGGTTAATAGCCATTAGTTTTTCTTTTGATTGTATAGTTGCTGCCCACGGAGAACATGAACTCGGAGGACGGTGAAGAGGACGGCCTTCATCCTGGCAGGGGCAAGTAGAACTTTTATTTACTTTATGCTAGCTGGATAGTGTTTTATTTTTAATGGGCAAATGAGCTATTATCCAGATCTGGAAAATGGTAATTTTGCCCATTATTGTACTTATGTATTTGGATGTTGTTGGGATAGAGGAGATGGGTAGTAGGGTTGTTGTATTTTAATGTTTCTTGGGGGTAGAGGGATTGGGTGAAGGGGGTAGATGCCCCAAGGGTGGGTGGTTATGCCTCTCGAGTGGGTAGCGGGAGTGGTTAACCCCTTTATTACCATAGCAGTTACCACCACTATGGTAGGGAAGAGGTTATCTCCTCCCGTTACCTTCTGGCAGGCCTAACTATCCACCCTGGGGCAACTACCCCCTTCAAACCGTGTACTCAGGTTGAACCCCTTCATTGCCTTAGCTTCTAGCCGCTAAGTAATTAAGCTGTTTTAATTTACATTTTAATAACAGTGTACTGTATCAGGAGGTCTCTCCAGGGGTGAAACGTATTGATTTCAGCCCTGGGGACTCCCTGCTTCCTGAGTTACAGGCCCCGGGAATCGGATTGCAGGGACCCTCGTTGTGTTAATCCGATGGGCCATTAAGAATCTAACAGAAATGTTGAGGCAATGTTGAGGCATTTCCTGTGAGACTGCCCCAGAATCTTCCAGAATTTCCCAGGTAAGTGTTCTAATACTGGTGGCTGGATCTGTACATCTGCTACAATGTTTGGTGTTGTACAGTGTAATGGATGTAAGGCGGTAGTTTTCCGCTAGACATTCTGGAAATGTGGACACTGACCTATCTGTTGAAACTTCTCTTTGTTGGGGGATGAGATTGCTAGGCTGCAGGCTGAAATATGTAGGATATATTAATCCTCTGGCCACACACAGATACCGCCAAAGGGGCCAACACGGTCTCCGAGGCCTCCCACAGGAGCACCATCTGTATTACTGTGGACTCAGCGAGAGTTGTATATTGAAGACTGCAGAAGCACTTTCTACAGTTGAAGAGGAGGTGGCGGTTTTTGGATGTAGATGGAAAATTACTGTTAGGAAAATGTGTTCCCCAAAAAGAAGGCAATGCCTCTTGGGGGATAGGTATATATTTGGTAGTGTGGGAAAGAGGGAGGTAAGGTGCTACAGCTCAAAGGGAGGAGTTCCCACATTCTGGGAATAAAGGCAGCGAGACTGGAAATAGAGGTAGATGTCATTGTCCACTTACAAACTAATGACCTAGCTAAGGATTAATTTGTAAGGACCCGCTGTCGCAGACGTGCTCCCTTGGCAGCAGCACCCTTAAGCAAGATGGTTGAAGTGGCCTCAAAGGCCCTCAGCCAAGATGGAGACTGAGATTGGCTAACTCCGCCAGAATTTGGACTTCTCCTTGCCTCCACCCTGCCCTGATCTTGGACCATGACCCTGAGTACACTGCTGCACCCTGAGCTGATCATAGTACTGTGACCCAGACTACACTGCTGCATCCCATCCTGACCTTGGCCTGTGACCCTGATATTCTACTCGATCAGAACTCTCTGTGTTTAGTTTCCATATAATGCCTCAGCCCTGCAGGTCAGCCTCCTGTTTGAAGATGAGCACTGTCACAGAGTGTAATGAATATGGGACGGCTCATAGGTAGATAATATTTTCAGTGGCTTTTTCAGAGGTATTGCCAGTACAGTATTGAGGGGTGGGGAAGGCAAGGACTCTTTTCACCAGAGAGTCCATGGTTGAGAAAATGATTTGAAGAGGAGGGATTTGGATTTATTGGATATGGCTGTTCCACTATTGGCCTATGTAAAAGAGATGGCCTGCATGTATCTTGGAAAGGAACGAAGATACTCCGTGAGCTGCTCGGGTGCTTTTTTAACATAGCTGTGATGGAGAACGAAATAAGTAAGGATAAATGTAACTGTCCACCCCCCGCAAAAGGAAGTGATTAGAGGGGGCTTTACAGCAGAAAACATATTAATCGGAACAGAAGTCGGCTTAAACAAAAAAAACAAAAAACAGATGAACAAAATAAGCAAAAGGAAACGGGGCATTTAGAAAAGCAATAAGCAAGGTTTTCAGGCTATGTGTACAGATGCTCTTAGTTTGGGAACAGCCAGAACTAATTTCATTAATGAGAAGTGATAATTTGGATTTTGTGACAGTTACTGAGTCATGGTCAAGGGACATCTGGCCATGGGATAAGGGGTGTATGTGCCCCTTGGGCCAATCCAAGTTCCAAAGTTCAGGGCCGGCAGCGCATCATGTGTGTGGTTGCAAGCTGCAGAAGGGATGTTCCCCAGGAGGTAGCAATAACTGCAGTACCTGTCTCTGTCCAAAGGGAGCGCCATTGAGCAGCCAGAATGCACAGTTGCTGCAAATCCCCTGGCCCTTGTGGTCTCAGGCTACACATGGGATGAACATTTAACTTCTTCCTAATTCTATGTTATACAGGTCAGTGTATCTAGTGTATGCGTATATTCTAGTGTATTTGGTTATGGGCATTTCACAGTGACCAAATGACCGCCAGCGCTTCGACGGGACCTGTCGCCGATGAGTGTTTTGCCACTAAGGTAAATGCCTAAGCTTAACCCTTACCCTAAAACCCCCTACCGTAACTGCTAAAACTCCTAAAGTTAACTCCCTACCCTAATCACTAAAACCCCTAAAACTAACCCCATAATCTGGCCACTAAAACTTACCTTCTAGAAGCTTCCGGCGGCAGATCGGCTGCGGCAGAGGGTCCCTCTGTGGCCGAACGCCGGGAGTCATTTGGTCGCGGTGACATGGCTGAGTCCCATTCCGAGTGTATATACATGTGTACAGACACACATTAAAAAATATATATATATATATATATATATATTGTGATGCCGTCACTGCCCTCTAAGGGCTAGAATGGGGCAGTTGTGGGACTTTACAGCTCTCATAGAGTTAATCATTCTGGAAAGGTCTGTTCAGCTGTGAGTTAATGAGCTAATTAGCCTAGCCTGTATAGTCAAGAAGTGATACAGAGATTTCCCCCCCCCCATGCTGCCAGACACACACTGTTGAGAGTTATTCAGAGAGGGTGAGAGACGCTGCTGCTATACTGATCTGAAGGCACACACAGACAGCCCTGTGAGAGACTGAAAGGGGACCTGCTGCAGGTACACTGGGTAAAGTGGGGAAAGAGTTTAGTTCTCCCACGATTAGTTAGGGACTAAGCAGTATTAGTCAGTACTCCTGGAAGGAGTTAGGTCTTTTGTTTCTGTTTTGTGTTATGAGTTAACCCTGTACCTGCTTTGTACCCTGTAAATAAACCCCTGCTTAGAAAGTACAGTGTTTCCTGCCTTTGATCTGGACAAAAGATCCGACGCTGGGACTGAGACGTCACAATATGTATACTGTGACAGTCACAATCTTTGTATGCTAGAGAGAGCTTGCAGGATGTATGATTTCCAGTATGCATTGGTTAAATTCTGGAGAGGCAATCAGCTAGTGTGTTCCTGTAAACTGCTGAATGAGTTTAAAAGCAGCCAGTAAGCTGCCAGAGCAGAGAGACTTTCTCCAACCAATAGGACACTGGTTGGTACGGTTACCCAGGCCTGCTGGGACCACCTGGGACCCACACCCAGAAACCTGTGTTACAGCCTGTTGATGAAGCAGAGCTGCATTTCTGCGAGGTGCTGCAATATCCAGAGGGATTTCCTGGAGACTCCTTGGAAGGAGTTCCCAAACCTCCAGATCAGGGCTTTATAGTTATAGTTTGTAATGTTTAGCACTGGACGTTAACCTAGCTACCCAGTTGGACAGTCAGGGCCATTGATGTCTAATTAGCCTCCCTACTGTGGAGTAGGCTTTATTTAAAAAATATGACGAGGATAAATAGTTACTGAGGTTTTACAGCAGATAGGAAAATAGGCAGGCTAGGTGAGCCAAGTGGTTCTGTCTTCCACTTTGGTGGCTGTACTTACCCATTTCTCATAGGTTAATCCAAATATCGTGTCCCTGCCTGTCACTGTAATGCCCTTAAACTATTCAGTGTATCAGTATAGAAATGAAGGGGTTAGTGTGATATTTTGAACGCGCTTGCTTTGTGTCTCATGAGATTATCAGAGTCAAAGCTGACCATTAATAATGGGCCAACTTTGAGTCAACTAAGCTAACTAAAGAATAGCATATTTACAAAGTGAGTGATGGGCGTTGATGTGAAGGGATACAGATATGGTTTGATCTGACCGCGCAGATCTTTAAGGGAATTCCTGAGTACTCTGGATAGCAAAAGAGGGTGGGACCAAAAGTGCATTCTCTATTTCTGTACAGATTTACAATATACTGTATGAGAGATTTGGGAGATAATGTACCCACACAAGAATTAGAAATATATATTTCTGACGAGCGAGTTCAGCTTTATAAAATGATATCATAGTTACATAGTTACATAGTAGATGAGGTTGAAAAAAGACATACTGTCGCGGCCGAGTTTATTCTAACACTTACCCGGTCTCGGCCGCGACAGATACCGGGCACGCGCCGAGGTGTCCCGTGCGCGTGCCGGAGCCTCGGAGGATCGGTCCTCCGATCGAGGCACCCCCCCTCCCCTCTCCGGGTCCACCGGGTCCCACGGAGCCCCCCACCGCCATCCCCCACATGTCAGCAACCCCGGGCTCCCTTCGGGGAGCCCTGGGCACGCGCGCATGGCGCGCACGCACCCGATGAAGCGTGACGGCGCTAAATTTAGCCAACAGATACTTTATCCTTATTGATCCAGAGGAAGGCAAACAAAAAAACCCCATTAAGGGGAAAAATTAATTCCTTCCTGACTCCAAGAATTGCCAATCGGATTAATCCCTGGATCAACATCCTTCCCATATATACTTATTTGGTATATCCCTGTATACCTTTCCCATCTAAAAAGATGTCCAACCGTTTTTTGAAGAAATCTATTGTATCTGCCATCACAGTCTCCATGGGTAATGAATTCCACATTTTAACTGCCCTTACTGTAAAGAACCCTTTCCTTTGTTGCTGGTGAAATTTCCTTTCCTCCAACCTTAAGAGATGGCCCGAGCCCTTTGTGCTGCCTGTGGGATGAATAGTTCTTTTGAAAGCTCCTTGTATTGTCCCCGAATATATATTTGTATATAGTCATCATATCCCCTCTTAGACGCCTCTTTTCTAATGTAAATCTAATTTAGCTAGCCTCTCCTCATAAGTTAGATTGTCCATCCCCTTTATTAATATCATTACAGAATACCTCAGATACCTGTTTACTCATACCAAAGTAGAAATGGCGTTGGCAAAAGTGGTATCTGCACCTTCGGAAGCATCATGCGAACACATTGATGCAGGGAGCATTATTCTGGGGGTTCCAGAGAGAAAGTTATAGGGTAATTCATACTTTCAGATTAATTTTCTTTCCCACCCAGAAATGTCACAGGAGATGGATGAGTGGGAAAATATTACACACCCAGCAACATGGGCTTATTCTGGTCCCATTGCAAAGTTTGAGTATAAAAACATGCATTTGGGATATCCAAACTAGAATTCAACATAGAGGTATTATGTAAAATAACATGTGGATTCTCTTATTTCAACTTCAAGCCCTCTTTGAAGGAATTTAGTATGTGGCTACATTTTTTTTTGTTTAATTCCCCGTTATTTTATGAAACTGTCTGCATTATTATATTGTATGTCTTTGTAACATTTATTTTCTGTAAACAAGCACTGTACCGATTTTTTTTTATATTAATGCTGCAGTTCAAGCTGCTGTTTAAAAAAAAATATATATATTTTTTCCCATTGAATATGTGCATCAATACAATCTGCACAATGACAAGTGATTAGCTAAGCTGCAGATCGATCTGTTCTCCTGTAATCGACTGTAATCGATCGCTTGCTCAGGGTTGTTTAATTCAGTTCTTGCACAGCCTTTTGAGCAATGTAGTTCCTGGAGTATGACTGACTGGGCAGTTACTAGATACAATTGGTTCACTGCTAGAGAGAGGGCGGGGCTCAGGAGCTGGAGCCTATCAGAAGGGGAAGGGGCGGTGACTTTGGAAATGCTTCCTACATTAGAAACATTAAAAATGTCTTTAAAACATTTTTGTTAAATGCTACAAGTATTTTCTCATAGTACAGAGCTGATTTATTTAAAAAAAAAAAAAAAAAAAACACACACGTAGGATATTGTTTGAACTGCTGCTTTTAAATCAATTTTTTTATAAATACTGTCTTTGGGGTCTAAT
The DNA here is from genome assembly GCF_040206685.1 of Ascaphus truei. NCBI lineage: Eukaryota > Metazoa > Chordata > Amphibia > Anura > Ascaphidae > Ascaphus > Ascaphus truei. The sequence goes on from NC_134485.1 coordinate 254,014,133, forward strand.
TGAACCTATAACCTTGTAGAAGACATTAACTGCATTTTCAGACACATTTATTTGTGTTAATGACATATTTTCCCACTAAACTGGAGCAAGGACTATGGAGGGTAAGATTCAATTATTCCTGGTGGGGGGAGCGTATAGAAGTATTTTTGGGGGAGATATTGCTCATTTTGAGGGCCCTGTGGGGAGGTGAGTCACCAGGATGAAGAACCCCTTTGGCACACAGTCACATGCTCACAGGTGAGGCATACGTGACATTACCTTTTCCTAAGAGCCATGATTTTGAGATGCTTGAGATTTTAATACTGTTTTAATTCATATGACACTACCTCTTTTAGCTGTAGATAATTATCTAGATACATATCTGGTGTGGCCTTGACAGCGGCCATACATCTTTGGAAGGTATAAGACATACCATAATGTAGGCAGCTAGGGGTTTTTGCAAGCAACTTTTTCTTAAATTTAGGATTGAAATGAACTCTGATGTGCCCACACAAACTAATATCCTGTGAACTCTGACCATTGTAGTGTTCATATTTCACCAATTACTGCAGACCAGACCCAAAGGTATATGTATGTGTAAGGGGGGGAGAGAGGGAGTCTAAGGGTGGAAGAGAGAGAGGGAGGAAAAGGGAAGGGGGCGGGGGGGGGGGGGGGGGAAGAGGGTTGCCGTTCCTAAGAATGTCATAATATATATACAGGGTTCCTTAACCAAAAACAGGTTAAAAAACACTGGTCTACACTATATCCTCAGTTTACAGTGTACTGCAGTGAGTTAAAACATTCTTGTGACTCATTGGGGATTGTCCATTAAACTGTAAAAAATTGTCATGCACAGTTTAATAAATAACCCCCAGTGACACTCGTTACCACACTCATTTCCTCCTACAGTTTGTAAGATGTTAAGAAGTGGAGTAACACACAGGTAATGATGCACACCTGAGAAAAAGAACAAAATGCTGTTTTCTGAACTTTTATTGATTTTATTGCAATCAGATCGGTCTGTTGTTTACATAGTATTTTAACTGAGAGAAACAGAATTATCACATATTCACCTCTTTATCCATCTCGCTCTACACAGAAATAAAATATAAAAAAATACCAGCATGGAAAATAAAGTCTGTTTCAACAGGTGGGTCCAATTAATGTTGATACTCTGCTTGAAGGTCACTTTTATTTAACCACCACAAAGTTGTTCAGCTGATAAGCACAGATAGTCATATCAAAGGTGATACATACAGTAGTTAAATAGTATGATAGCGTTTTCCTTCGATAGCACAGTTGTACTTTATTTTTACACAGTGATTTATCAATGCACACAAGGAGTATGTACAACAGTGTTTAAAGCAGCCACTCATGTTCAAGTGCTCCCATCTGGAGACCCTCAACCATGTTGCACAGATAAAGAGGTATCACTGTGGTTCCTCTACTCGTGCTGGATGGAGGCACTTCCAAGCTGTTCCTATGGAAGTCTCCTGGCCTATGCAGCTCATCACACACACAAAACATTCTGTTTAACAGCTGGTCTTACAAAAACCAAAAACATGTGTGTATCTGCTAAATAGGTACAGTTGGAAGGTATGGTCAGTCTACAAAATATAGCAGCACTAAGTATTGATTAAAATATGTACCTCCTTCTCCTAGTTACAGAATGGGGGACTGGAAGAGAAAAACAACAACATTTTATGATGACTTTCCCTGGAGAATGGGAAGTGAGAATGGGAATGGGCAGTGAGGTTGGACAGATGTAGTATGAGGTTGGACAGATGTAGTATGCAGTATTACCATACACTTCAAAAAGATGAGGAGTGGGGGATACCAGACTGTGTAGCAACGGTAAAGACGAACTGCTGCTTTAAAGTCATCAAGTGTCTGGTGAAAGATGCTGTACACCGCACACAGAAATAAGTGCAGTTTCCTCCCCCCACTTTATTTTGCACGCAAGAGCTATGTAGGTCTGCTATTGAACAGCAATCTTTAAATTACCTTGTGATATGTTAAATATTTATATGGATATACACATATATATTGACATGATAAAACGTTAAAGCTTTTAGTTTATCAATTCTACCTTGCAGCCATGTAATACTTTGAGTTCTTCTCATTACTTTCTTTCTCCCCACAGAATCCCCTGTCACATACTGACATGTAGAAAATCTGATAAAAGGATGACAGATGTGACTAAAATATACAGTAAGACGGACACCCCGAGAGTTTGCTTTCTACCAGATAACCTCATCCTATGGAGACTTTAATACCTACTTTGTTCTCAGCAATGCTTTGGGTATGAAGTTGTGCCTAGATCTGTACAAGAAAGAGGTACAGCTCAACCCAGTTATAACGCGATCCGTTACAGCGCGAATCTGCTTATAACGCGATGCAAGCGTGGCTCCCAATTTTCGTATTTATGAATACTTTACAACACGATTATTGGTATCTTAAATACTTTATTATACAATGCATACAATTGTACATAATTTCTAACGCGATCTGCTTATAACGCGATGTGATTCTTTGGACCCCAAGCACAGCGTTATAAGGGGGTTGAGCTGTATCTACTGGTTTTCTAACTTGATGTTCCACACAAAAGTTGACAAGTTCAACATTGGCTGTGGCTTTGCTCTTTGGCCACTGATAAAGAGCCATATTTTGAACAATGATCCAGATATTACTATAAAGGATAGTTTTTAACCTCTACAGTGCATCTGTGGCATTCTCAGGGCATCACGGGGGCAGGCATGCTAGTAACTCTTATGACATTCTGAAAAGATCTCCGTACTTTTGTCGGTATCAAAGAGAGATTGTGTTTACATCTCAATGGGGGCTGTGAACGAGATCTGCAACTTCGCATGACATCCGTGTGATCAATACATAAACACAATACCAGAACATTAATTGGTTCATCTGAAGCAGTGACTTAAGTGGTCTTGAAAAGTTACATACTACATCCACATGAAGAACTTGGTTGGTTCTAAAAAGATATACACGTATTAACAATAATGTGCTAGAGATAAATCCATAAAGCTCAGGTAAATCAGGGCCCATAACGTGACAGTACCTAAAACAGGAATAAACATTATTTTCCCTGAGGTGAACGTGTATTTTCAAAGCTAATTACATGCCGTTGTACATCTCACTAGCATAAGGTTAACGTCACGTCATTGTAGCATAATGTTGCGTTATCATCCAATAATGTGATGGTACACCAGTCCTGGCACTGCTCCAATCCAAACCCTGAAATAAATGTTTAACTCCAGTTGAGAAAGTTTTGTAAATGTTCTTTTTCAGCGTTTGGATGGGAGTCATGCCAAGTTTAGATATGGTAACGTTTAGTTCCCGCGTTAACCTTCACAGACTTTGGTGGATATGCGATGTATGTTAAGGCAACACCTCATTTGCATGTCGTTATCAAGAACGACCATTATAGTTGATGCTATGCTTTTTATAGGAGAAAACACTATTTAACGTTACATCACTAAATAACAGAGTTTTGTGATCTGGGCTTGAATCTGTCACATCGCATCTCTCACATGCAGCTACATAGTGGTATAGTCATGAAACGGCTTTAACGTTCTGGTAGCGGGTCAAGCTCCTATAAGTAACATGCATTAATTAAGATGCCCAATCTGTTTAAAACAGTGCAAATGTTCAAGAAAATAATATATGAATATAGCATCAGTATAAACAAATGAACCAAATACAGTGGGGTGATTAAATGAATCTCTCTCTCTCACACACACACAACTTATATATAATTAAGCAACTTAAAATGATTATTTGTATGTTCAGTAAAAGGCTCCTGATGATTACTTGAGCAGGTAACAGGTATCTGACATATAAACATAGCTGTAGCAGGGAAAGGCAGAGCTGTGGCCAGACAGAGATTAGAAGGACATATAGGGTTTTTGCAGCAATATGAACGGTAAGAAACTTGTAGTTTTGTTACATTTGCTGCAGAGGTTTACTCTGCATACAGACCTGGTGCAGTATTTGCGACACTACAGAGGAAGAGGAATGATAGTATTACATGCCAAATAATGCACGATGGGCTAATGTCACACAATGTGCTGTGAAGCCGTTGACCTACATTATATTTAACAAGATTTTAATCCCATTCATTTGAATGGAGCGGAACTTTTCCAGCACTAAAATGCTCTATCTCCTTTTCCCCCTCCCTATATCATCAATATTTATGGTGTTGACCCTTGGGTATCACTATACCTTGTCTTTTATTCAGAATTGCTATATAAGCCATTTATACCTTGTGTATCCCTTATTGCAGCATATTTGCGTTTTTATTTATGAGATATCTTATTAATTACTCCTTTATTATGTTCTATAAGTACAAAATGTATACTGTATGTATGTATTTTATTGTAGTATGTACAGTACAATCTTTCAGCATGTGTTTGGATATCAATGCTATTACGTGGTTGTGTAGTTGTAATTTTCCCCTCCCTCTGTTCGCATATAACGTAATCTGTTGACAGTCCCACTAATTATATTTGCGCTATAAAGAACATACGTAAGAGAGGGAATTCATTGCCCTGACGAAGTCACTCAGTGACGAAACGCGTACGGATCCGAATGAGACGGACGATTGACGTCATCACGCATGCGGACGCCTATGAGCCGCCAATCAGCTGTTCCACGCGCATTGTGTGCCCTGTGTACCGGAAGGCTGCAGTTTCTATACACGCTACCTGGTAGCTGAGTTTCCCCCCCGTTTACCCTGCTATTTGTGCTGCATTAGACACATCAGGACTTCTCCTTGTCATTGATACCGGAGATTTAAGATCTGTTACAGATGAGTAATCATTAGAGATATTATCTCTCTAACATGCTGATATTCAAGCTCCGTTTGGCATTAAATATTTTACAGATTTACACTATGGGGCATGAAGCTTCTCTTTTTTCTTTTCTAATATATATTATTATATTTTTTCTTTTCTAATATATATTATTATATATAAATATATATATACACACTTTTCTCATCAGTACTCTATGGATCATTTTGCTCAATCTGTTGGTAACGACATGTTGAGCCTGCAACCCATGTAAGGTGGACCCTTTCAGCAGGTTCTTACACTATTAATCTATACTGTGTCCAACCTCTATTTAATTAGCAGGTCCTAGTACATACACGATGGTTAGTCATTGCGAGCTTTATTCCCCCAGTAGATAGGTGGGGAAGGTTTGCTGCAGACATAAGCTTGCGAAGTACTGTATATATATTTTTTTGCACTTTATTTTTCTCACTATTTTCTAGGGCAGTAACCAGTTGCACTGTAGTTAACACATATCACCTACTGTATAGTGCTTCTAAATTCTAACTCCTTAGGCACTGCATGTTAAAACGGAATCCCTAAATATATTCAATTCTATATCATGTATTTCCCTTTTCTGATGGCATGAACATATCTGCATCAAATGTAAGAAGTTTCTTCAATCCTACATCGGGGCTGATTCTATATTTGACAAAGCGCCCAATCGGGCTGTTTTCAGCCAAAATTCCTCTTTGACTTCAATGTGTAATTGTGCCTGAAAATAGCTCATTCGGCCACTTCAGCATATATAGAATCAGCCCCATAAACTCAAATCTATAGAATATAAAATCGTTGTCCCCTTGCAAACCACAAATTCCTAAGATTCTTAAACAGATTCCTTCCTGTAATGTCTCAGATGATTAGAGGGGTATGTTCACCATTTAATTTTCTCAATGTGTCATGCAATATAGCCGTCATATTTACGATGATGCAGCATGTTTAATGATTTTTCTTACAAGGTTTGTTATTAATAAATTAAACGCCCTGTTATTGGATAATAATAATTTATCAGCTGGATAACATCACATCTCTACCTAGTAATGCACTGTATGCTACAAAGAGGTCACTTTTTTTCACATATGTATCATTTCACTGCCTGTAATAATAAAGAAAACAATCATCACCATGAGACATCACTGTTGAAGTCTTGTATTGAGGTACCAGCAACGCATTGCTTATTAAATGCTGGCCTCTCAGCTAGTGTAATGGTTAAAAGAACCACTAGGATTATACAAAGCAGTCTTTATTTCCCATATTATCCAACCATATGATATTCAAGTGTGTAATGTGTTATAACAAAATCAAAATGCAAGTCTCATATTAGTCCTAGTATATAGTATGAATCATTTCAATGCCATCTATTCCATGATGGACACACCTGCATCTCTCTCACTGCATACCTCAATAAAAGGGGTTGTCTTGCATGGCTGGCTTTTGCTGCATTCTGCATGCAGAGTTTTGTGATGCTTTCATGCCACTCTAGACCACTGATCACCTTAGCTGGTATTTTGTGGGTGTCATTGCAAAATATGAAATAAAAGGGTTGTATATCAATCCCCTAGCTGCGAAACTGGGACAAAAAAATGGTGCAACTATAGACCCATATTGATCGATGTAGAAATCCCATTGAAAGCAATGTCACTTTAGTACATAATCCCCATCATCTCTCTGCTGGAAGATGAAAACGCTCAGTTAATCAACAGGTGTCCATCAATCAATTGTCGAGCAGACCTGCATTGAGTGCTGCAAAAGAGCTTAGTAAGCGTGTAGGGCAGTAATGCAGCATTCTCAAACAGCGAGCGAAAATTCTTCTTATTTAAGGTTGAAATGACAAGTATAGTAAATGGCATGCAGCTGCAAGAGAAAGAACAAATCAATTAGCACAGACGTGCTGGAAAGAATATTAGTTTTACATACTTGGGGTAACGTCAGGTCAGAATACAGACTGGTGAATAAATACGCATATGTAAGTTGCTGAGAGAACCTATTTGCTGTGACTTCATTTCCATGACGTATGCTGCCCAAGAGCTTCCTCCACAACCGATTATTCTGATTGTGGCTATGTTGTCAAGAATACTGTCATTTCACAGTCACGTGCATTGCCATCGATACTTTGTCAATGCCAGAAATACAGGCCCTTCCAGCACTAAAGGATTAAAATATGTGAGACCATGTACGGCGCCTCACTGTGCTGCTCTCTTAAAGCAGTACAAGCACAATGTGACCTAACGTGGCTTCCTACTTTGCAAGCGTGCTGCAATTTCTAGTTTGGGAATTGCAAACTTTTTGTTAACCGGTGTTGGGGTGAGGTGGAAGTTAGAACACGCGTATCAAGCTTGTCCGCTTCATTAAAAGCACATAGGTCAGCAAGTGGCTGATGGATCTTAAAACTGAGTCTCTCATCCATTATATAGAACACCAGGTGAAATCTTCAATAGCCGCACTATGCAATAATCAGTCTCATTTGAGACATTGTACTTCATCTTTATATTTTGTTGCAGGTGCGTCCAGAAACCTGCAATAACATATGACGCTGAAGTACAATGTCTGGCCATGAAACTGATTTCGGAAGAGTGTGGCTATGGAATACTCCACCTGTGTTGCTGATTTTTATGGCAGAGTGCAGGTCCTGGCCTCTCTTTACAGACCAGCACCAACTGATGAGAGGAAGCTATTTCACCGTTTGAAATCCGGATATTCACCATTGTCTCTTAGCATACATTTCTTCCACTGCTGCCAGGGATTCTGGGGAATGACATGCAAATGAGCACAGTGTCACCTTTTGCTTCTTATGAATTTAAACATGGACAACACCTATAGGCATATGTTTGCCGTGTTACACAGCGTTACAGCACAGCCTGGGTTAAGACGTGCATGGCCAGTAAATCTACTCACAGGCAGACTGTTTCGACCTTTTGGGTCCCATCAGTGTGAGGCCGATTATACTGGTTATACTGGCTTTGCAATGTGAAGCTGGGATAGGTTTGAACCACACATTAAATAAGTTATGGTGGGTAAAAAAGTGACAAAATCCCTCCAGCGTACAGCATACAGCAAATACAAATATCACAAGAAGGATTTCTGAAAACTGCACCCTACATAATAAAAAATGTCCACAAAAAGTTACCCAGCTCTTCTGTAACAAATTAATTTGTTTCATGAAATGCATCAGAACGGAAAGGACATTGTCATCTTTTTTATTTTAAATACATGATTTGCTATTTAAGGCTCCTTTTCTGCTATTCTGCTATACAAGCGTAAGCTCAAAATGACTACTCCTGGAAGGTAAAACCAAGCCAAAGGGAAAATAACTCCCAATTCGGTGCTATACAAGAAAATATTTCCTGTGCACATTATATTACATGAACTGGGGGTGGATGTTCTCTGGAACTGATTCACAGACTCCCGCCCTTAAGGAAGCTCTCCGTTCCCGAGACATTTGCCATTGTATCCAATGGACCAGAACACTTATCCAGTGAACACAGCCTGGCCGCAGGCAGCCAATACTCAGGCACAACGTCGGCAGGAGATGAGTTAGTGGCTTTCCAGTGGTGATCCCGCAGCCATATTTGTTGTTTTTTTTTGTCAGAAAACCACGCACTGATAATGGTTTCAGGTAATATTACAAAAGATATTTTTTTTTTGGTCAGAATATATGGAGCATTTGAGTATTTTTAATAAGAAGTAATTACTTAAGCTGCCGATCAATTTATTCTCCTGTGATCTATCTGCGAATATCCTGCTCCCTGGGTTCACGTAAAGGTGACCGTTCAATATATCCTTCAGTCGGTGAAACACAACAGCTATAATATAACCTTATATTACTAAGGGTTACATTGTCCATTGTTACAGCATTCACCTCAGCCACAGTCTCCTGCTGAGAACACTGCAAGAGATATGTTTGTGCTCATTTGTTCGCAGAGCTCTGGCACAGCTGGGCTCAAAAAGGTGTGCCAGAGCCTGCTATAGCAACCAAAGGATGCTCATTATATTAAAACTCATTACAAATTTCCTTAATAGTTGGAAAAATAAAAAATAAAAGTCAGTAAGTATTATCCAATACTACAGAACGGATTTATCAAATAAATAAATATCTTTGCTGCTCCTTACCACATATGAAAGAATGTAAGAACCGTAGGAAGTTCCTCAAATTACCTTTAAACTGAAAAGACAGGTATTTCCCATTTTTTTTTTCTTTTAGCTTTGAGCACTTTGTGTTCTATTTACTAAAGTCTATCGGCCGCAAAACCAGTGCAAAAACCAGCACCATATTGATATTCATATGGTGCCTGGTGAAGGCCTGCTAGGTGGCGTATACAACTAGAGAGAAAGTATCCCACAATAGCACTGAGGTGTACCAAACACGATATACATTTTATTCTAACATTACACATTTAAAACAAATTTGTTATAAATTTGTGTGATGATGTTAGAATAAAATGTATATTTTTTTGGTATACCTCAGTGCTATTGTGGGACACTTTTACTCTAGTTGTCTATATTATTTAGTCCCCAGCACCAGCTTGATGTTTGGAGCTTACGTTTGCTGATTTTGCTACCAGTTTATTATTTGGTCTGTTGCAGGTCTCTCTTTTCGTTGTTATATATAATATATGAGCTTTACCCCTCTCCTCCAGGGACCCGCCAGTTTGCGAACCACCCCCTCCTCCAAATTTTTTGTTTATTTTTATACTGGTTTTGACACTAAAAAATGACAAATATGGCCGCGGGATCAAGAACATAAAGTCGCAATGTCATCTCCTAATGTTACATGTTTCTATGGGCCGCAGGTGCGAGACTGACACCGCAGCTAATTTCAGTCCACCTGGAAAGTATTCTAACCCGTGAACAGATCTGCGCATCGACTGTGATCGCCTCCGCGGGAGTCTTTCATTTAGGAACTCCAGAAAAAAATGTCTCTGGAAGACTTCTTATGGCATAACACCGCTCAGTAACTATGGGCCTACATCTTTCTTTCACCAGATGTCCTATCATCTTTCACTATAAATGCACATTTTCCTCTAACAGGATTGTATAATCTGCCTTCCTTTTGTAGCATTTGGAGAAGATGAACTACTTGAGTCAAAGCACGAAGCCCACCTCGTAATATAATGCAGGTACAGATGTGTTCTGTTACTGGCAGCATTACTACGCAGGGCTACATTACACAAACTCATTTCTATGTTCATACATTTTACACATTGGACAATTTTTTTTTTTTTTTTTAAAACAGCGCTATACATATACATAGTGGGCTGAGGCAAATGATTTGCACCTGGTTTTATAAACGGTACATGTATACTGTAAGTTTAAGCAATACTAGAGAAAAGCAATTTTCTGTTAGAAATACTGCACGAAAACAGCAATTAATGAAAGTGAAAACATCTGAAGAGCGACTCTACTTGTAGCATTATTCTACTCAAAGCTCATCAGCATCAGAATGGTGCGTGTGCAGCCACATTTTACAATATATACGTTGCGGGATGTTTCCGTGAGCGTGCATTTCCTGCTGGTTATGCATGAGATACAAATGGAAGCTGCTTTCATTCTTTATTTAAGAAAGCTGCAGGTGAGCACAATTGTTGGATCAAGGACTGTGTTTCTAGTTTATGATTATGGGCCATATTTAATAAGCAGTGCTTCTCCATAAGACACCTCCTGGTGCCAGTAAACCCCTTCTGGTTCATTCGAGTGAATGAGTTCAAGTGAATAAGTTGTCTTTCAGCCCCGGTGTCTTTTTCGAGAAGCACTTTATTGTTCTGTGAGCAGGAAGTTAAATGAAGAAAAAGAATTTCCCAACCAGCATCCGAAAAATGCTATGCATTGAGTATTATGTACAAATATTATGTACGAATATTATGGAAATCTTACTTATATTGTACAAAAAGGTAAATTAACTGGTATATTGTCTTCAAATGTATTCCACGTAAACACAGTTCAGCTGGCTTTACCAGTTTGCCTTCTATTTAGATGTGCGATTAAAGTAATGTTTAAGTTCTCCTAATGTAGTTCCATCGCATGGATTGATGTTGCATTGACCAGGCATGAATTAATGAAAATAAAAGATGGTGCAGAATCCCAAGAAGTGGGTAATCTGATTTAATGCCTGCAACCCTGGGTTTATGTCCTTGGTGCACTGCAATAACTAAACACACTGGAGTAAAAACACAAAACTTGCCAGCGGCAAATGAATGAATACATATGAAAACTAAATGATATGGTAGGACTTATCTACATCACTTATCTATGCAAAATAAAAAAAAAAGCTGTGTGTGCTGTGCACGCGCATAGTAAGTGAAACTTCTTTGACTTTTGTCACAGAAATTGTATTTGTGTTGGTGTTGGTGATGTTTTAATTAAAAATCAAAATACAATCTCAATGACAAAACGCAAATAAATTTGACTTAGAATGCGCGTGCTCGGCACACATCCCCTGTATTAGCTATTTGCACTAAGTGTGAATTCCGCGTGTGACAGTGTGCGTGTGACTGAGAGTGTGCGTGTGGCTGAGAGTGTGCGTGTGGCTGAGAGTGTGCGTGTGGCTGAGAGTGTGCGTGTGGCTGAGAGTGTGCGTGTGGCTGAGAGTGTGCGTGTGGCTGAGAGTGTGCGTGTGACAGAGAGTGTGCGTGTGACAGAGAGTGTGCGTGTGACAGAGAGTGTGCGTGTGACAGAGAGTGTGCGTGTGACAGAGAGTGTGCGTGTGACAGAGAGTGTGCGTGTGACAGAGAGTGTGCGTGTGACAGAGAGTGTGCGTGTGACAGAGAGTGTGCGTGTGACAGAGAGTGTGCGTGTGACAGAGAGTGTGCGTGTGACAGAGAGTGTGCGTGTGACAGAGAGTGTGCGTGTGACAGAGAGTGTGCGTGTGACAGAGAGTGTGCGTGTGACAGAGAGTGTGCGTGTGACAGAGAGTGTGCGTGTGACAGAGAGTGTGCGTGTGACAGAGAGTGTGCGTGTGACAGAGAGTGTGCGTGTGACAGAGAGTGTGCGTGTGACAGAGAGTGTGCGTGTGACAGAGAGTGTGCGTGTGGCTGAGAGTGTGCGTGTGGCTGAGAGTGTGCGTGTGGCTGAGAGTGTGCGTGTGGCTGAGAGTGTGCGTGTGACAGAGAGTGTGCGTGTGACAGAGAGTGTGCGTGTGACAGAGAGTGTGCGTGTGACAGAGAGTGTGCGTGTGACAGAGAGTGTGCGTGTGACAGAGAGTGTGCGTGTGACAGAGAGTGTGCGTGTGACAGAGAGTGTGCGTGTGACAGAGAGTGTGCGTGTGACAGAGAGTGTGCGTGTGACAGAGAGTGTGCGTGTGACAGAGAGTGTGCGTGTGACAGAGAGTGTGCGTGTGACAGAGAGTGTGCGTGTGACAGAGAGTGTGCGTGTGACAGAGAGTGTGCGTGTGACAGAGAGTGTGCGTGTGACAGAGAGTGTGCGTGTGACAGAGAGTGTGCGTGTGACAGAGAGTGTGCGTGTGACAGAGAGTGTGCGTGTGACTGAGAGTGTGCGTGTGACTGAGAGTGTGCGTGTGACTGAGAGTGTGCGTGTGACAGAGAGTGTGCGTGTGACAGAGAGTGTGCGTGTGACAGAGAGTGTGCGTGTGACAGAGAGTGTGCGTGTGACAGAGAGTGTGCGTGTGACAGAGAGTGTGCGTGTGACAGAGAGTGTGCGTGTGACAGAGAGTGTGCGTGTGACAGAGAGTGTGCGTGTGACTGAGAGTGTGCGTGTGACTGAGAGTGTGCGTGTGACTGAGAGTGTGCGTGTGACAGAGAGTGTGCGTGTGACAGAGAGTGTGCGTGTGACAGAGAGTGTGCGTGTGACAGAGAGTGTGCGTGTGACAGAGAGTGCGCGTGTGACAGAGAGTGCGCGTGTGACAGAGAGTGCGCGTGTGACAGAGAGTGCGCGTGTGACTGAGAGTGCGCGTGTGACTGAGAGTGCGCGTGTGACTGAGAGTGCGCGTGTGACTGAGAGTGCGCGTGTGACTGAGAGTGCGCGTGTGACTGAGAGTGCGCGTGTGACTGAGAGTGCGCGTGTGACTGAGAGTGCGCGTGTGACTGAGAGTGCGCGTGTGACTGAGCATGTGCGTTTGACTGTGCGTGTGACTGCGTGTGACTGCATGTGCGTCTGACTGTGAGTGTGACTGAGTGTGTGTGACTGAGTGTGCGTGTGACTGTGTGTGGGGGTCTGGGGGGGTCAGTGTGTGGGGGTCTGGGGGGGTCAGTCAGAGTGTGTGGGGCGCTGGGGGGGTCAGGCAGTGTGAATTCCGCGTGTGAGTGTGCGTGTGACTGAGAGTGTGCGTGTGACTGAGAGTGTGCGTGTGACTGAGAGTGTGCGCGTGACTGAGAGTGTGCGCGTGACTGAGAGTGTGCGCGTGACTGAGAGTGTGCGCGTGACTGAGAGTGTGCGCGTGACTGAGAGTGTGCGCGTGACTGAGAGTGTGCGCGTGACTGAGTGTGCGCGTGACTGAGTGTGCGCGTGACTGAGTGTGCGCGTGACTGAGCGTGTGCGCGTGACTGAGCGTGTGCGCGTGACTGAGCGTGTGCGCGTGACTGAGCGTGTGCGCGTGACTGAGCGTGTGCGCGTGACTGAGCGTGTGCGTGTGACTGAGCGTGTGCGTGTGACTGAGCGTGTGCGTGTGACTGAGCGTGTGCGTGTGACTGAGCGTGTGCGTTTGACTGTGCGTGTGACTATGTGTGTGCGTGTGACTGCGTGTGCGTCTGACTGAGTGTGACTGAGTGTGCGTCTGACTGAGTGTGACTGAGTGTGCGTGTGACTGAGTGTGACTGAGTGTACGTGTGACTGAGTGTGCGTGTGAGTGTGACTGAGTGTGCGTGTGACTGTGAGTGTGTGTGGGGGTCTGGGGGGGTCAGTGTGTGAGGGTCTGGGGGGGTCAGTCAGTGTGTGTGGGAGTCTGGGGGGGTCAGGCAGTGTGTGTGGGGGCCTGGGGGGGTCAGGCAGTGTGTGTGGGGGTCTGGGGGGGTCAGGCAGTGTGTGTGGGGGTCTGGGGGGGTCAGGCAGTGTGTGTGGGGGTCTGTCAGTGTGTGGGGGTCTGGGGGGTACAGTCAGTGTGTGTGGGGGTCTGGGGGGTTCAGTCAGTGTGTGTGGGGGTCTGGGGGGCTCAGTCAGTGTGTGTGGGGGTCTGGGGGGGTCAGTCAGTGTGTGTGGGGGTCTGGGGGGGTCAGTCAGTGTGTGTGGGGGTCTGGGGGGGTCAGTCAGTGTGTGTGGGGGTCTGGGGGGGTCAGTCAGTGTGTGTGGGGGTCTGGGGGGGTCAGTCAGTGTGTGTGGGGGTATGGGGGGGTCAGTCAGTGTGTGTGGGTCTCTGGGGGGTCAGTCAGTGTGTGTGGGGGTCTGGGGTGGTCAGTCAGTATGTGTGGGGGTCTGGGGGGGTCAGTCAGTGTGTGTGGGGGTCTGGGGTGGTCAGTCAGTATGTGTGGGGATCTGTCAGTGTGTGTGGGGGTCTGGGGGGGTCAGTCAGTGTGTGTGGGGGTCTGGGGGGGGTCTGTCAGTGTGTGGGGGGGTCCGGGGGGGGTCAGTCAGTGTGTGGGGGGGTCCGTCAGTGTGTGGGGGGTCCGGGGGGGTCCATCAGTGTGTGGGGGGTCCGGGGGGGGGTCCGCGCGGGTTGCGCCCGGGTTTTTGTACCACCGCTTCCTGGGGGGCCCGCAAACGCCCGCGTCACTGGAGGGCTGAATGGCGCCGCTGCCAGCCGCTTCTGCGCATGCGCGGCATGGCAGCGGTAGTGGAAGTTAGGCGGGCCCATGTGTGGGCTGGGAGGGAGGTCCCATTGGGTAAGGAAAGGGTGGGTGGGGGGCTGTCCCGGTCGGGCGGTCTCTGCTGTCCCGAGCAGCAGACGGGGACACATGTCAACAGCCGTGGCAGCGGGCGGGGAACGGCGCCGCTGCCAACCGCTTCTGCGCATCCGTGGCTTTCCTCCAGTCCCCATCATTACTGAGCATGCGCGGCTTGGCAGCGGATGTGCGGGGGGAATGGCGGCGTTAGGAGCGGCGCCGGCGGCTATCGCCGCCGCCGCCGCATGTTATCAGCCATGTGGGGGGAGCGGGGGCCATTAGGAGCGGCGCCGACGGCTATCGCCGCCGCCGCCGCCGCATCTGATTTGTGGAGCGGGTGTGATGTCAGTGTTGGGGTCGGGCTGAGCCAGAACACAGCCCGGCCTCAACTGCCAGCAATGACGTCACATCCGTTTCATTTCTGTCTCCACAATTCATTTTTGCCCCAGTTCGAATGAGGTGCCACTAAGGAAGTTTCACTTCAAAAACAGGGCTACATTAGTACACACTGGCTGTCCAGCTTTATCTCGTCATACAGATTGGTGTCACACTTATCATGGTAAGAGATTGTTCTTCAAATGAATGAACAGAATTTGTTTCCTGAGGCACCATAGTCACAGGTACTGTATGACTTGAATAGGGATTCTGCAAATATTACTTAAAACCATCATCTGAAGTCCCAAGTCAGAATGCCGACGGAACCAGACACTTAGCTCAGATAAGAAACTTCAGATCCAACTGGGCACAAAAAAAAAAAAATAACTGTTACTAAGAGTGTGTCCATTTAAAAAAAAAAAAAAACACATTCAGCTTCGTCTTATTTTTGTCAGTGGCCATGTATCCATATTTACCATCACATGGAAGATGAACAAATGTACTTTTTGTACTTGTAAGAATTTAGCTGAATACATTAAGGTCACTGAACTGACAAACGCATTCTTAATAATGGAATAGGCAATTTTCTTATATAAAAAAAAAATAACAATTTCATTGCCAGCCATGTTTTCAGTTATAAAGAAAACAATTTTCTTGGTTACAGATGGAGGCAGCAGCAACAAAAAACCTCTGTTGTAAACATTTTAGAGATGTTGTCACGGGAGACCAGGACTAATACCAGGGATCAATATCGCCAGCCACAACACGAGAGTTTATAAAATTAATTGATTGGAAAAGTATATCCACAACTATACAAAACACACAAACACCACACATACCCAACTGGGGGATACCCTGCATAACTAGTTGCAGGGACATCCTTGCAGAGATTGCACCTGTTCTCTCTTCTTGTCCAGTGCCTACAAGACTGGTTTTCAGGCCTGAGACCAGCACTGGAGTGGACACTGCAGTTTCTCCCTGTCACAGCAACACCTTTGTAACTCTCTGCAGGCTGTCTGCTAGGGGTCTCCCTCTCTACCTTTTTATACACTTAAAACTTAATATTACAACACTCAGGGCAGGTGCTGCCTACATGCCCAGGCCCTGATTGGTGGGTAGAACTGCAACATAACATTTGCAACATAACAGGGAAAGGTCACAGAGCTTTACGGTAAAGTCATATTCTTGGAGGGTCAAACTCCACCACAGCAGCTTGGCGTTATCCCCTGACACCCACTGCAACCAGCGGTGTGTTCATCCTGGCTTGTCTGTGAACAAACTCCCATACCTACCTAACAACTCTCACACCTGCTTCCGTTGGGAAGCCGCGAGCTGGCACCCTATTCCTATGTCCTCTACAGAGCCTCCCCTAGGAGATTGGCAGAGCTCTGCTTGCCACATCTCGCGATGGTGGGCTACACATTGCCATCATCACCGGACCACTCACATGATATTCTTTTAACGTGTTGATGTGGTAGCTCCGATGTCTACCTAACTCCTGATCCAGAGCCACCACATAATTTGACTCGTTCACCCACAGGATTACCGGATACGAGCTGGACCAGGCAGCTAGGATTTTGTTCAGACAAGTTGGCTTCAGAACAAGCACCTGCTGCCCTGGGATGAACTCTCTACTATGGGCATTTCTATCATACCAGTGCTTCTGCCTGGTCTGAGCTCCCTTGAGGTAAACCTGCACTAAGCACTTCAGATCTGCCAACCAATCTCTAAGCTCCACTACATACTGGAGCATCGTTGCATCCGTTGTGGGGGAGCTCGAAGGGTGTGAAACCGGTAGACTCCTGTGGCATCTCCCTGTATCCGAACAGTAGGTGCTGCAGGAGTGCTTCCCTGTCCCATCCTTCGGACTCCACAAATGCCTGCAGCATCTGCTTCAGGGTGCCATTGAACTGCTCACACAGTCCATTGATTTGAGTATGATAGGGGACCGTGGAGAAAGGTCACCCTGCACACATTCCAGCGACTTTGGAGCAGCTCACTCATGAACTGTGCTCCCTGGTTAGTCAGGATCTCACTAGGAAAACCTTAAAAATACTTATCAGCGCCTCGGCCACCTTCCGGGTGTCAATGGAGGAAATAGTTACCGCCTCCGGGAACCTGGTTGTAAAGTCCACGACTGTTAAAATATATCTTTTCCCTGACCTACTGGGAATCATCAGAGGTCCGATGATGTCTACCGCTATCGGCTGAAAAGGTTCCTCTATCACCGGTAGAGGCTTAAGGGGGGCCTTCGCCCGATTGCCTTGCCTCCCCACTCGCAGGCAGGCATCACATGTGCAGCAGAACGCTGATGCCTCCCTTGACACCCCCAGCCAGTAGAAACTCTGGGTCAGTCTGGCTCTCGTACGGGTAACCTCGATGCCCTGCCAGCGGGATCGCATGTGATAAGTGCAACAACTGTGCGCGGTACTTTGTAGGTACCACCAACTGACATTTGGCTGTCCATGGTCTGTCCGGAGCTGCCGGGGCTTTTTCCCAGTATAACAGTTCACGGCGCCACAGGATCCGGACTCGGAGGACGATTCAGCAGCACGCTGACTCATGCCCTCCAAGCTCGGGTTCGCCCGTACGGCATCCCGGAACATCTGGCTCTGCTCCAGCCTACGTCACACAGTCAGGGATATCAGTCTCAGTAAAGGCAGGTTCCGTTCAACTTACTGCTGTGGCCACTTTCATTCTAACATTTGCCCGTAATTTCCCGGGGCTTAGTTCGGCTGGCGCCAAACTTGGCCGCGCGCCAGCCGCATCTCTTCCCTGCACTCCCTCCCCTCGTGCGCATCTTACTTTCCCCTCCTGACCCCCTGGCTGCTCCTGCTCTGCCCCTGCATTTTCCCCGTAACCCCACTTACCCCGCTTCAACCTTCAGGGGATGTCGGGGAAGCGGGCACGCCATGTGACATCGGCGCCACAGTGACGCGCGGAAAAGCCGCGTCACCCTGCGCATTGCACGCGCACTGCAGTGGCGGCCGCATTACAGTCAGCTCGGCTGCCACTGTACCAAGTCAACCTTCTCTGGAACGTCAACGACTGGGGGTTCCAAGGCCTGGGAAGTGATGGGTTCAGGATTGGAACCTGAACCGCAGCAGAGTCTGGGATGGGACCCAGCGACTCTGGCTCCACATCACTGCAACTACAGCATCGTCCTACTCGTAGCTGCATCGGAGTTGACCCAAGTCATTGCCCAACAGTACAGGAGCATCTAAGCCGGGCAGAGTGCCAGCATTGCAGATGCCTTGGCCCACGCCCCAGTCCAGGAACACTCGGGCCACTTGGAGAGATTTGCTACCCCCACCCGCCAGAGACCCTCATCCCCTCTCGGGTAAAAGGTGCTCTGGTCCGACCATATCAGGTCAAACCAGAGTAACAGTCGCACTGGAATCCAGCATACCAGCGGTCGTCCGTTCATCAATGGTCACCTGTTGAAGGTGCTTGATCTGGACATCCATGGGACCAAGACTGACCGTGGAAACCTGTGTAGCTGGTTCGACTGGAACAAAGGGGTTGGTCGCTTGGGTCGCTGCGACTGGCATCGGGAATGTAGGTGAGGGTGCTGGATCGTCTGGGCTGCCTATCCAGGTGAAGCTGCCATATCCCTGATTCAGGGTGCCCGACTGGCACGGGACCTCTGACTTCCCAAGGATGATCGGGTGGGTGCATGAGCAGCCAGGAGCTGGAGCAGGGCAACTCGCTGCCTAGATCAGCTCACACCAGATGTATGCTGGCATTCCCATTTCCACTGCAGACGGCTCCGTCGAATCCTCCCCCGACTCCTCACTGGAGTTGGCTGGTAATTCCTGAAGTCTGCTTCAGGGCTGGCCAGTGCTTCAGCTCTAACCCCTCAGTGCTGTGCCTCATACGCTAGCAAGTCGTTGATTAGCTGCGTCTTGTTGCGTTTTCCGGTAGGTATTCTGCACTCCTCACACCGGAGTACGATCCGGTCCTTGGTCCAGGACCGATACTTGGCTGGCATCCTTGTAGTCTTGTCTGTACATTTACTAAGCTACAGGGTAAGGGTGTGCCTCTGAGTATATTGTACAGTTGTAACTCTGAGTTCTGTTGTCTTCAAAATAAAGGCCTCACTCAGGACAGATATTCCCAGAAGAATATCGGTGCTGAGCCTGGTGATACCACCACTAACACCAGAACATAGCCTGTCACAGGAGACCAGGACTAATACCAGGGATCAATATCGCCAGACAGAACACGAGAGTTTATAAAATTAATTATTGGAAACGTATATCTAAACTATACAAAACACACAAACACCACACATACCCAACTGGGGAATACCATACATAGCTAGTTGCAGGGACATCCTTGCAGAGATTCCCCCTGTTCTCTCTTCTTGCCCAGTGCCTACAGGACTGGTTTTCAGGCCTGAGACCAGCACTGGAGCGGAAACTGCAGTTTCTCCCTTTCACAGTCACACCTCTGCAACTCTCTGCAGGCTGTCTGCTAGGGGTCTCCCTCCCCACCTTTTTATACACTTAAAACATAATATTGCAACACTCGGGGCCAGGTGCTGCCTACATGCCCAGGCCCTAATTGGTGGGTAGAACTGTAACATAACATTTGCAACATAACAAGGATGTAGGGAAAGGTCACAGACCAAGTTGCAACAATTCTCCTGCAAACATAGTAACCCCTGATTCCTGAGGTGCTGGTACCAAGCAAAGACATATATATACACATAACATATAATACAATACCAATGTATTACTGACAGGTAGGGGTAATGGCAGACTTAACCTTTATTAACAGCAGCCATATTTACCCCTACGTCACAGATGTTACTTCTAAACTCTGCAAAAATGTATGAAACAAAGTTGCATTTTCCTAGGTTTTGCTGAAAAATCATGTCCAAAAATTAGATGCACAACCTGGAACCGATAGCCCCTAAATTCCTCGAATAAATATCTATGCTGCATTTATATGGTTTTTGCTTTTGTAACAATTCTTGGCGGTTCATAAATATGATTCTGAAATTTGAAGTGAAAAATTAAGGAGTACCAGGAAACAGACATCTGCTGACTTTTACTTGAAGTAATAATATATTAGCTTCCCGGACAGATAAGGCAGACATACAGTAAAGGCCCATATTTACTACGCTGTGCTATTCTATATTTATATCTACATTTTCCAGTGCTGGAAGACACATTACAGCCCATTCAGCGCTGGGTCTCTTATGTAACAGCACTACTTACTAAATATATAATAGCCAGCATAAGCCACAGAACACATGAACAAGTCTATAAATCTATTTCTACTAAGGGAAGGACAAGAAGTATAAAATAAAGTAATTTGGCAACTTACAATGAAATGATTGTTAGACAGGGTTTCTTGAGAAATAATGTGCACAAAGCCAACACCAGCTTGTTCTTTTGTGAGCGATATAGGAAGAGAGAAAGAGAGAGAGAGCAGGGTCTTCAGTTAGATGTACAGTGACCTTCCCCAGATAGCAGCCTGTTGACTTTAACCTATACAGTAGATCATCCACTGAGACAATTCAGTAGTATAAAAAGGACTACAGGAGACACAACAAATAAACACATACAACTCTGCACAGGCAACAAAGAGAATTTATAGCGCTATCAGTCACACAGTACCAGACTGTGAAGATTGTTCTTTGTTGCAGTGGTTACAAAATAAAACGGAGTCTCTCAGGCATAGAGAGGACACTCCTCTCTTCGGGTCAGACAGCAGAATGAATCCAGGAGGCATTGGTAGAAGTTCTACTACACAATCATTTTGCTGTGTCCCCAAAATTATTTAAAAGAAAAATAAAAGTTCTTAAAGGCTTGCAGTGGTGATCTGTCACACAGATGTTTCCAGCCCTGACCTGCTGAGGTAAGAGTCCGCGCCGGAGCTATAGCGCGTGTTGGAATAGCCAAAGAAGGATGGGAGTTTTAAATAATCATTGCTTTGCCAGTGAGTGAACATCGCTTTTTTAGAAAGAGAATTAGACCTGGTGGCTGCAGCACTGTTGAATTCGTTACTTTGGTAGCTTGGGCTCGGCAATGAGGATAGAGGTGTGAACTCAGAAACCTGGTCCCGAGACTGCCTGGAAGCGTTCTGTGGAGATAAGAGAACAAGTCAGTACGTGGCAATATATGGAAATCCATGCACAGCATTGTATATTTCTATCCTATGCACAGTAATGTATAAGTATGCATGCAGGCACATCAATATGTTGTATACAAAAAAGCTTGACTTTTATATTTATGAATAGCAATGCAGATCTATGCATGCACAGTACAGCAATGTATAATGTATGCATGTACAGCACTGTGTACATGCTGTCCCATAAGTAAAGAGGTCAACAGGGTAAAGGAAGGTTCTGTTGGAATATATAATAGACAGAGCAGAATGTTTCCAATGTGTTCTCTTAACAATGCACAATTATACTACTGTAGTCACTTAACCCACGAGAGACACTGCAGTAGTGTAACTTACCCTGATTATTAATGATAAGAACATTTCACACTATTTATATAATCCCTATAATCACCTGTATTTGGTTGCACCACTTATTTGGCCCTGTAGTAATGGACATCGTGTATTCCATGTTAATCCCTAAACAGTACACACTTTATGAACTATTATAAGTTTGGCAACTAAACTATTGCACCTGAAAGTATACAGTATGTTGTAGTTAAGTCAAAACAAATAGACATTTTTGAATTTAAAAAAAAAAAGAGACAAGCAGAGCAAAAAACTTTGGAGGAAAAATGTGCAGAGTTTGAGTGCAGAATAGCACACCAAGAGAAGAATCCATACTAGCCACGCCTATGTAATAGAGTTACCTATGCAATGCATTTACTGCACTTATCTCTCAGCAGCAGTGGATTCTCCCAGAAGTGGCCCTTCGATGCTCGTCACTGCACTTACAGCTGACTTTTGTTTCAATATCTTCTGCAAGGATGAGGAAAAACACTGAGACATCCATTGATATCCAAGTTTAGCGATTCACATCACTAATGAATTTGTATAGATTAAAAAAAAGCGGCATGTATAAACATTTATAAGGATCATTTATCCAGCAAAGGCATCGTCAGTGACTGAGCACTTGGATAGCAAAGTCTATATTTTGCTGTCTGCCAAACTGCTCTCCATAATCCTGTATTTCAAATATAAAATTTGGGATTACACATATATATTTATACCTTATTTTTTTTTTAAAAATAAGTTTTTAATTTTCTTCTAAATGATGTGCACATCACGAATGGAAAATATTTTATACACAGTCTTCCTTTTTTCCCATCTCCAAAGTACGACTCTGTTGTAATCCCAGTCTTGTGTGAAATGGCTTTTTACGTAGGCAGCAGCAATGATATATAGTGCTATGGATGGACGATCTATAAAATTGAAGTACTGCTCAAGGGCAGCTGTTTGTCTAAGAGAGCATGGTAGGACAGGTTCAATAGTCCATCTGATTTGACCTTCAGATTTGCACCAAGCGCTGAGGTAGAACAGAGTTGATGGTTAAATAATGACGACGTGCTTTGTTGTTAGTTCAAAAAAAGCAAGCAAGTGGTTTTGTAAAAAAAAAATATATGTATATGTTGGTTCCGAAAAAAAATATTTGTACAACTGAAGTAGTCTATTTAAAAAGAAGATAAGAGAAACAAGCATAAGAGTAGTACGAGTAGTATGTAAATATGGGTTTCTCAAAAGCATATCAATCCTCCAAAGGTTTTGCGGTTCTGCTGTCTGCCTTCACTGAAAAGTTTTCTCGTTCACACATTTCATGTAGAAGGAAAGGGGAAGGAAGTTATGGATTACAGACACCCTACCAGAACTGCAACCAGAACTGCAACCAGAGGAAAAAGCATTTTAAGATGTAATCTCTTTTGTAATTATTGGGATGTTTTCAAGCTAAGGGGCTTGTTTTATATCCATTAAAAGAGGCAATCCAAGCGGCACTTAAAATAAATTGTTTTAATATACTGTATGTAGCCTTTGATTACGTTTATTGAAAACTAACTACTGTAAGCCGCCGATCGATCCGGTTTCCCGTGGTCGATCAGCAAATATATTGCTTCGCAGGGTTCACTAAATGGCCGCCTTTCATTTTCAATCAATCCTTCAGTCAGTGTAACTCAGCAGCTACAATGTATCCTTATATATCCTAAGGTAACATGATCTATTGTTACAGTTTGCAGCTCAAACTGCTGGGAATATTGGCAACAAATTATCCCAAACAGGAAAGTGTTACAAAGGTCTTGCACTTTGCTGGAGAGGTGGGCTAAAAGCTGCTACAGAAATCAAAGGATGCGCATTATATTAAAACTCATTAAAATGGCATGAAGTTAAATGAAAAAAATGCCGTATCATCTAATACTACAGAATTGATTTATTTTAAAAAAAAACTAAACCACGTAGGATATTGCATGGATTGCATCTTTAAGTGCCAGTTCTGGCCATTATCGGCCAAAAGGTCCCTATTTTAGTCAATAGGGAATATCTGGTGAAAACAGCCCGGTCAGCCTCTTTGGCTGATAGAGAATAAACCCCTTAGTTTTTTTCTACATCCTCTGTGCTAAACTCCACTGCAGCTCCGCTTAACATACAGTATGTTCACAGACAATTCAGAGTTCAATACTTTACCTTTGCAAATTTAAGGCAGAAAACTAAACATTAGGAAAATGTGTTGCAGAATGTGTAATGTTAGGATTTATACTTTGCTGAGGAAGAATGTGATTGCATTTTAAGGAGCTGCACTTTGAAGCAAATTTTGGGGGCGGTAACAGGTGTGGAAATTTTTAAGAATCTGCAAATAACTGTTCTAACATTAATATTTATTCGAAATATATAATAAATAGATTTCACAGTGAAATATGCAATCGTAATCAAAGTAAATGCAAAGCCAATTTGTACAAGAAAAAGTAGATCAGCTAAGTGAGACTGTGCTATCAGACACAAATTACTATACTTTTATTTGCATCTATACTTACTTGCAGACCCCTTCTACGAGACAGGTGAAACTTCAGAATCTCTGATAGCTATAAGTACCGGACATCAATAGTTCAACTATAATGATATTTAGTGGTATTGAGTTTCATTGCTTTTTTATTAACCTTCAGTATCACCTACTAATTAAGTAACCATAAAAAGGTCTTGAAAGCCACACTGTTGTTGTAGAAGGAGCCTATTAATTATGTACGGGGTAACTTTACCCTAGAATAAGGGGAGAAATTCAATGTAGTATCCAAGAAAAGGACCCACTAGAAAGACACTTATAACCCGAATCAAGAAAAAGGAAGATTAGAAAAGCCACTGTCATTATTGATCGGTCTGCAGAGGAATTCTTGTTCATGCAAAAAGTCAGAAATAATGTATCACCTTGAGGTCCATTAGAAAGTTATATTGCTGGAAGTCTGAGATAGCATAAAGATGGTGGACTGCTCAACAGAAAGGCACGGCTGTTTAGTCTGTGAGTTCCCCAGGAGATGGCAGCAGGTACCCACGTGCATCATTAATGTTTAAGCAAGGTAGCAGTTATTTACGCAAAGCAGGTTGAAAGACAGGAAAGGAAAAAGGAAGGGGAGAAAGAAACACAAGGGATACATTGGTTAAACACCAAAGCTTTGCTAATGAATATTAGCGCAGTGTACAGAAATAAAAACCTCAGCATGGTAATAATGGTATTATTATTATTGGATGTTACTATGGTAATAATGGTATTATTATTATTGAATGTTACTATGATAATAATGGTATTATTATTATTGAATGTTACTATGGTAATAATGGTATAATTATTATTGAATGTTACTATAGTAATAATGGTATTATTATTATTGAATGTTACTATGGTAATAATGGTATTATTATTATTGAATGTTACTATGGTAATAATGGTATTATTATTATTGAATGTTACTATGGTAATAATGGTATTATTATTGAATGTTACTATTTCTGTTTTTTTCTCATCAAGGCTCTCACTCTTCTTTACTTTTTTTTGCACATTTTGTCACTTTAGGTCTGAAGCGGCATTTCAGGTTTATAGCAAGACAAGTGATTACAATACACAAATATATATATTTCTAAGCAATGAAATTGTGTTTGCTAATTAAAAATATTTCAGGCATCAGGCTTTCCATGACTTATCCTTCCTTTAAAATGGAGCCGGCATTATACATTACGTTCTCCAGCTGGGTAACCCGACATTAACGGTTTTTTTTTTAACATGAATTTAAGCAATACCATATTCTAAGGCAGTGGTGCTCCCAGTCCCCCTCCCAACAGGTCAGGTTTTCAGCATATCCCAGATTCAGCACAGGTGGCTCAATGCCTCTGAGCCACCTTTGCTAAAGCTGGGGTATCCTGAAAACCTGACCTGTTGGGGGAGGGGGTGAGGAATGGAGTTGAGCCCCCCTGTTCTAGGGCATACTGGCATAATGGTACAAATGAGGGCGATGGATAAGAGGTTCTGCCTGCAGGTGTCATTTGTATTGCATGTTAAGCATGTTATTTCTTCTATGGATGGGGAAAACTGTTTAGAAATTACATATATCATTTATTTGAAGGAAACTCCAAAATAGTCGACACTGTATTTATTAACCTCCTAAAAATTGAGACTTATGCTCCAGTCTTCCTCAAATGTAAGAAACGTCATCATCAATCTTCTTATGACTGTGACAGACGTATTAGCCCGAGAGGTGCACTCTACCTCAGATACTCCAGACTGCTAGCCATAGGGCAGGAAGAAAAACAATGGCACACGAGGTAGGGCTTAATATAACCTATTATAATACATATGTACACAGAGTCAATCAGAGTCAATCTTTTTGACACAGTATTGACTAACATGAGTGGGATACATGAAAAATAAAATATTATTTGAGAATGAAGCACAAGTTGTTATAATAGGATATGAAAGACAACAATAACAGGATGTCTATTATGCATTTTAATAGATCATATTATATTATTCCTCTCAGAGGGGATAGTGCTCTGTACAGAGAGAGGGATAAATAGACAGATAGATAAGTGGAGTAGATAGATACACAGATAGGAATGTGTTGCAGTAAACTTGTTTGTTTCCCTGTCGTTGAATTGTGAACTCATGTGCACTCTGTGTTTGTACTGTACTGAACCTTGGTATGTTCAATAGGCAAAGTGATTATAATTTATACTTTCAGATAGCAAGGACTATATATATATATATATATATATATATATATATATATATATATATATATATATATATATATATATATATATATATATATATATATATTTTTTTTTTTTTATTTATTTTTTTAAATGTATTGCCTTTTAATTATTTGTGGGGAGAAGATGTAATGCACTCATAATGTGCCAGCTCATTGGGACCTGGGGGTAAATCCCTGCATTTCACTGTGCTTTATGAACCAAACATTATATTTCAAGCTCGACATGGTAGGTAATTGGCCCTGCTAAATACTCTGTACAGCTTGTTGTTGTAGGGCACATTTTACTCAGTGGGTACCAAAGCATACTACAATTCTTCTATAAAAATGAATAATGAATATAAGAGTGCATATATGCACTCAATCTTTTCTAGAGTTAATAATGCTCCACAATGTTACACCATTCATACGTTATGTGCAATTTTGAGGCCTTAAGGCGGCAAAGCCACTGAATGCCATGAAAACTGATACCATCATGCAACACCATGGAGACTGGCATTACTGCTTACACACATCCCGCCAAGTTATAGGAAGCACTCGGCCCCATCCTGCCAATAGTGGGGCCAAATGAAGGCAGGGGGCCTGCACTTTGCAACCAAAGGATGACCATTTCACAGTTTACATTTGTTGCATTTATTCAAACGTGGCTGCTCAATGCCCATCATTTCCTTTGGGGCATGAATGAATTGCAGGCAACTCTGATAATGAAGGCTATCTAGCACAAAAGAGAAGTTAGACTGCAGTATTAGGGATACACAACACAAATATGTAGAGTAGAAGACTCAGGGTTACTTTTATTGTCACCTTCTGGTCATCAGAATACACAACCTTTCGGGGTATCCCCCCCCCCCCAAAATGTTGTGTATTCTGCTGACTAGAAGGTGACAATAAAGGTAGCTCTGAGTCTTCTATTCTACATATATGTGTTGCATATCCCTAGTGTGGCAGTCTATCTACTCTTTTGTGCCACAGTATATGGACTGCGAGATGAGTTCAGGACACTTGAGACTGCCAGCAAGGGGAGAGAAATAAGGAAACTATATTTTCAAGCAACTATTGAACCCAGAACACAGGCATCCTGTAAGAGAGCAAGGAAACAGTCATTTTAAACGTTGGATTATCTCCATTGTATACACTCTAAAAAAAAAAATAATAAAAAAAAAAAAATACATTTAGAACACACATCTGATACCTGAACAGTATTGGCACATGAATAAGTAGCAGCAGAGAAATTGAACAGAAAGCTATGCATTGAGCAAGGCATTAGCATGAGAGGTAAGACATGAACCATGCTTCAATCGCCAACGTTCTTGTCAACAATATAACTTGGTTTCAGTTTCTGGGAGGAGTTCTTCAACTCTTGTGCGTCATAGATTAAAAATTAAATAAATCGAACAATTGTGTTTACTAGTCATTCTAATTTTTCTACATTCGTTTATTCTAATCCTACACTAGTACAGCTGAAATAACTGTGTGCAGTCAAGAGGTTGGGAGACGAGTTTACCTGGATCCTTTCTGTGGCCGTGGGCCATAGCAGTTTGCATATAACTTTCCTGAGAACATCAGGGAAAAGGCTGACAGTAATGAGGAGGACTATGCCCAGCCAGGCAGGACCGCTGGACAACATTTGCATAAACACATAGTACATCCTCTGATAATTGAGAAAAGGCCTGTAATGAGAACACAAAACCAAACCGTAAACTTAATAACAATGGCACAGTAATAACAGCCTTCCATAGGTATAATACTATTAACTCACTGGCTGCTTTATTCTTTCCTATCTTAGGTATATTAGATTCTATCCAATGGTAACAAAATCAGCTTGCATTGTTTATTCCACCTTATTGGGTTTTGTTATTGCAGTTATGGTATTGGACATCAAATGGTAACGTTATTAAACATATTGAAACAGATCTTAAATGATGAAACAGAAGATGTGTGCTTGTATTGCATGCAGAGTACTGAGTTCTGAACTTTTCCTTGTATAATGCAAAGGGCCTCATTGTCGTTCTCAAAATCAAAATACCCCAGATAATGATGCGTTTAATGTACATACAGTTTATGGCTAAAGAGGATTAGAAATTATACCAAATTCTAATTCATATTTTTATGTGTTGAAAAAAAACATATTACTACAAAGGCAGTGTAGCCCCCTGTAAGTAAGAGCGGGCTACTTCTCCTTCTCCTACTGGAGTAAGCCCTGGTAAGCCAGTAGTGATCATGGGTTTTCCCCCTTCAAGCCCTGCATGGAGTGATAGAGGAGGGGCCCCCTGACTCTGTGCAGGCCTAGACAGAGGGGAGGTCCTGCTGACATCATGAGGGGCAGGGCTGAACTCTATTTAGTGGGCTGTCCTGGTTGTGTGTGGTTCAGTTGGTTCTGTGAGTTCTGAAAGCTGCCTGGTTGGAGTGGAGTGTCTGGCTGGAGAGCAGTGTGTCTGTTCTCTGCAGTGCAAGAACCGTCAGCCTGAAAGTGCTGAGAAAGAGAGAGAGAGATGACCCTGTGAAGGTTGAGCGTTCAACCTGTCAGTCTGTGGAGTTATATCCTGCGAGCTAGGAGTGACATGCTGGTCTGAAGCGGAGTAGGACCCAGCCGAGCTAATGAATGAGCTGAGAGACCACGTGTAGAGTGAGAACGGTGCTTGGAGGAGATACGCAGAGCCCCTCTGAGTAGAGCGGACCGAACTATAGAGGTGGACCAATGCCCCTCACCCTGTTCAGGGGGTGAGGGGAAAGTCATCTAGCCTCACCCAGAGGGCCTACCCTGGGGAGAGTGGAGGCAGGGGTATTGAGGCCCCATCCAGACCATCCTGCAGGGATACAGTCTGAAGGAGAAGGAGAGAAGGAGGGCTTACAATTGGAAGCACTGCTTTAGTGGAACTGCTGAAGTGTATGAACTGCTGTGTACTACCTCAAAGTGTTACCAAGGAATAAAGACATTGCTGCTGTTTTACCTAAGACTGTGTGTGAGTTCTGGAGCATTCACCCTGGGACCAGGGTTCTTTCTCTGTAAGGGTCCTACCCCACATCCCTGGGGATTATAGAGAATGGAGGCGCTGCACCGATGCTAAAGAATGAAGGCGATTACCCCAGAAGCCTGGTCCTGTTGTCCCCAACACCAACGCGGCAGACTCAGGCCCTCCTGTTCCAAGCAGGTGCGCACCACCCAAGTACATGTAGCCAGCCCTCACTACACCCTAGATGGCCATCTGTGTCTCGGGGGGAGGACATGGGTTACAGCAGTAAGGAACTTTTACACATTCACCTATTTTTAGTGAGAACAGTGATAGATTGATCAGATATCGGTATTCTCCTTTAAATGGTTCTCCTCTATATGTTCCTTGTACTAAACATCGCCCAAAAAATTTGGCTCAAAATTGACACACCAAAATCTAATTTTACATTTTAAATCTATTTACTAGCCTTGAATTTTTCAATTTGTGCCATTTTTTGTGCGCACAGAAATGGACTGCGCTGGTGTACAAATTGTAATGTTATGTACTAAAAAAAGTATTTTTCTGTGCACCAAAAAGTATAAAGTGAGTCAAAATCGTCCACCAAGTTCAACGTGGGGTAAACCCTGATATTAGTGTTAGATTCATTATATAGGTTATCAAAACGTATTATTTTTACAGTGCGATTATTACAATAATAATTGATATTTACTAACACTAGTTATAAATAAAAAATACACTTAATTCTATTTTTATTTAAATTGTATTAATTAGGTATTCAACATGACCCACTGTGTCCAAATTTATTTCAAACAAAATGATGCGTTGTATGTATTAAATCTTCATAGATACAATGCGCAGTTAATGCAGGTTTGTATAACTTTTAGCATTTACATGTTGCCGCACTAAATAAATTCAAATATGATCTTAGTGCATAGGTCCCCTATATGTGTATAGAAATTAATGTGTTGTGTATGATGTGTAGATAAGGCTACTAAATCAGAAACGCACCAATATCAGTGTTCAGGAGCTGCAGTAACATTGTATAACTTGCCAATGAAACATTTAAAAGCAATGTTTGATACTTTAACAATCCTTTGATAATCCAAAATCTTCCAAACAGCATGGATTGAATTGTGTCAATTACAAAACAGTATAACTCTGCTTTAATAGTTGATATACTGTAGATGCGACTGCTCTCTAAATTACTCTGGGGTATTTACAAATATTTGCAAATGTTGGGAAGATAAAGTATTCATTTTGTCCTGTATTCACAACAATGATAAATAGAGATAAGCGATCCCGCCCAAATCCATTTCCCGGATATTCTCGCGTTTTACCCCCAAAATCCGTTTTGCGGGTGTAAAATCGCAAATGGATTTGGTCGATTTTAATCCGCACGGATTCACCAAAATCAGCCATTGGATATAATCCGTTGATGGGATCTGTAGAATCCAATCCGTGGATTCAGCAATCCGTGGGCAGATTCTTAAGAATCCTCTAACAGATTGCCGAATCCGCAGAGTGTATTGGCAATAACAATAACAAAATCCACAAAATGCGAATCGCCCTTTTTGAGATTAATCTGTGGACCAAAGGAACCGGCCAATCCAAATCCACCAAAAAAATGTGCCCATCTCTACTGTAAGAAATGAAGTGTGTGGCTGTGTGAGTGGTAGCTGCATCAATTTTGAATTAAATATTGGACAAATCTCGAATAATCAAAGTGCATCCAAAAACATGTTCTCTTATTCAACTCGATTATAATTACGAATATTAAAAGAAGCATTTAGGGCCATATTTACTAAGTGAGGTAAAGAGATGGTCTTTGAATGAGCCATAAAACGCCGTATAATTTGATGCCACCTTTGCATATCTGGCCTTAGTCCCACACATGTCATTCCTATTTCTTCTGTGGTAAGACATGGCAGCTGTTTGTCAAGTGGTCAGAGATGTGAATTTACAAGCAAAGGTTCAATGAATGCTTCAGCACACGACTAGTTTCCCAACACACAGGAAAATGGGCAGCTCCAGATGTAGTAACTGTCCCCGGGGCCACAGAAGCAAAAGTCTGTGGCGCCAGAGACAGTGTCTGCTGTGATTGCGCTGCGGGAGATGGGGGGGTGTGGGCATACTTCCGAAAGGGACCCCCGGCAGCGTTAACCCTCCGATGCTGCCACCTCCGCGGTCACGTAACTGCGGGTGGCAGCGGCACCGAAGACAGTTCGCTTTAGCTGCATCTGTAGGTGAGCTTAATAGTTCTATTCTGCCGTTAATTTCTAATAACGCAATGAAATTGCCATGACAAGGATGGCGAGTATAATATATACACGGATTCTTCTGTGAATCGTCACTACGCCTTTCAACCAGAGTACGCGCAGAGGTTACTGGCAAGATGGAGCGCGTATGTGACAAATAATTAACCAGTGAGCACAAACTGCACCACAAGAACTTTGCAGAACAATACCCATGTAGAATAATAGTTTGGCGTCTGCAGCACAGGGAAAGTTAATAATTAAAATGTGAAGCTTAGGGCACTTTTTTTGTCTAACTCAGCCATTTAACGCTGTACCTTCCACTGCTAAACGGATGTCAGGTGTTAACACAAAAAATGGGGTTAAGTCATTTGTAGATCTTTTCCGTCTGAAGATTAGAAGTTCCCCCTCCTACAGGATGGTTACAAACAGGTGCAGTCTTGCAGCAACGTGTCTGTAACGTTTTGTTTTATACAGTACTTCCTATTCGGAAATCCCCCTTCATTGACTTGTTTTTAAGTCTTATTTCCCAACAGGAACTCACCGGCCCTGTTACTTGATGCCGTTTACTTATGAACATCTGCTGCTGAATAACCCACTGAGAGCAGAATGAAGTCCACAAGTGCATCGCATGACATGCTCAAGGGCAGGGGTGGCCAACTCCAGGCCTCAAGGGCCACCAAAAGGTCAGCTTTTCTGGATATCCCTGCTTCAGCACAGGTGGCTCAATCAGGCGCTCAGTCAGCTGAAGCAGGGATATGCTGAAAAGCTGACCTATTTGTGGCCCTTGACGACTGGAGTTGGCTACTCCTGCTCAAGGGTTTATTTAGCAAAAGATATTCTAATTGTAATTCTCTCTCCCTGGATTTCTCCTTTTCCACACTGCGGACATTCTATAACGCAACAATGGCGGTTTGTGACAAGAGCAGCAAAAATAAATCTGATAGTGAAGTCTATTGTTATATAAACATATCAATGAGTTTTCAAATACATTTTTGAATTGTATTTTATATTGCTATTATTAAACGTGGTACGAACACACAATTAGCCTTCAGACAACATTAGTATGAATTGTGTATTCAACAATATTCACATTTGTGATATATATATTTATATAGTAGTGCTTTGTGTTGCTGGTATTTTCCATCTTACATTTACAAAGCTATTAGAAGGAGAAGTCCTGGCTACTGAAAAATGTCATTATTTGGATCAAAGAGAACACCTTCGGCCTAGCCCAGAGCAAATAGTTTTGCATTCAGAATGCATCTGTCTCCAAACCTGATGTGTTATAAGATGTTCGAAACTGGAAGAAGGAATCTGATGTCCACGGTCATTTATTTTAAAGAAGCAGTCATTCCTTAAACGTATAGCTTTAGTTTTAATTTAAAAAAAAAAGTGACCCCCCCCCTCTCATTTATTATATCGCAAATCACATGTCAACCAAACCACCATGATGCAAAGAACACGCCAGCTGACATTGCATGAATTTACCTCTAAAATAGGGCTTTGACACTTATAATCCTAAATGTGATATTTAAGACAATTTATAATGTGCTTTCCTAGTCTTGGTATAATAAGTTGACCTTTTATTAAGGTTGAATTAACACGCAGACAATATGATTACATGGGTGATAGGCCGGTCTAATACAAATATTTTCTCCATCTCCAAAATATAGCACGTTTTCTTACCAGACAATTCCTCCCCAGAGCAGAGAAAAGAGGATGTAGAATAACAGTGACCCCCAGATCACAAAGTGATTTATCCACGTCCAGTATTGTGTGTCCAGTGCAAGCTAAAAGCAAATGAAAAATATGTCTTTATCGGCAGGTGAGAAAATTCACTGAAAAAAAAATACTACTATAGAAAATAGAAGCAGCAAACAAGGGATTACAGATGCAGCTGCCCCCTCTCTGTGTATTCCTGCTTGTGGTAGATGTAGCAGCCTTTAGCAAGCTATTGCTTATTGCAGTCTTTCTGCCACGATCTTAGCTTTTCCTTTTCCCAGTCCAAAGATATCTGTAGGTTATAAATACAGCAGTTGGTTTTCACACCAACACACCCAAACGTTCAGTTGTGCGTAGTTACCTTGAGTGTAACTGTAAATACCAGGACAGTAAATACCAATGTGCCAAACGTCCAGTTTCCCAACATCTGTCAAAAAGGCACAAAGAAAGACATGATTAAACGTGGAACTATCTATTGAAATGTGTGTTGCCATGTTCACCTGAGTTTACTAATCATTACTTTCTATATCATCGCTGTGACACTCTTCACATTAAGATCAGATAGAACTAAAAGCAGAAGATTCTGCTGTACACTGCCTGTGGACATACCTGTAACATACCTACTCACGCAAGGTACTATCACACTATTATTATACTTTCCATTGTGGCTTTCATCATCTCCCTTTCGTTTTTTTATTTCCGTACTGTGGCTCTAGTAATGTACTGGGTGATTTGCAATCCAAATAAAGGTAGAACAGCACCATGCAAAGAATTCAGATAGTCTATGCACATCAGATACATCTGAAATTCATGGACTCACAAGAGCTTCAAACCACACAGAGGAAGAGACTAATATCAGAAACAGATTTTAGTATTAGCTGCAGAGTAAAACAAACTTGGAAGAACATTTGTGGCAAATACTGCACTGTTATTCCTGGTTCAAAACACGGCTATGTCTCAATGACTTAAACCCTGTGTGAGGCTCTATACAGAAGCCTGACTGGAGCTAGCTACTTCTTGGCTCTGTTTTGAACATGGGAGGTGAGTATTTTTGGTAAACAAGTAAATTAAAATTTCAATCTGAATGCCCATACCCAGAATCCTGTGCACCAACACTCGCTACCTAGAGTGCTAAATACAGTCACTACCGGTCAGATCATCAAAATTGGCTTTGGATTTAGGGAGCTGATCCCCTTTCACCTACTGTATATTGCAAAGGTATAAGGGTAACTTTTCATTTCATAAAGCACATAATTTGCTAAAATTTCTCTAAAATCACTGATTATCAATAATTAATTAGTTATTTAGATTATCCACAAAGTAATAGCTATATAGGCCTATAAAATAAAAGAAACTCATCTCCTACAATCTACTGTACTGTTTGTAAAGATAAAACCAAGAAACAGTGTAATAGCGATAAACTGTTCTGGCTAATTAGCATTGCTATGCTAAATAAACTTTCTATGGCTTAGTATTATATTATTATTATTTTTATAGCTCAAGCTACTATTAACACAGCCTCTAACTGTAAAAGTTGACTAAAAGTATATATGATGTGTAGATTTTCCTTCGGGGTCAAAGAGAGGTGCAATATGAACTCCAGCTCTATACACACATGCCCTATCCATCAGCAACACAGCAGCAAGCAAGCAAGCAGGATCTATATAGCAATGCACAGCATAACAGAATGAGAACATTCTTACCATGTATGTGTTGGTCGTCAATAGCTGAGGAGAGGAACAGTTGCAGAAGCAAAAGAAATAGAAACATAAAAATACAAAGTAAAAAAAATAATAAAAAAATAAAAGGAAGCAGAACACAAATATGCTGAAAATAATATGCTGAACGCCTGTAAATGTATCAGACATGTTCAATCAGAAAATTAAAAAAATAAATATCCACGGACGGATTGATCCAAAGAAGAAAGCAAATGAGCCAAGCAGCCAAAAAAAAAAAGATCTTAAAAAAAGCACATTACAGAAATGGTAATATATTCTAAAATAAAATACATAAAAGTACTGAGCAGTACCTGTTATGTTAGATGTCCGCATCTAATTTTCTCTTTGGTTCATGCATCTTTTGAACTCACATTGACTCTACAGTACATGGGCTTGATTAACATGTTACTGGTGGATTCCTGAATTACTCATACAAACGTACTGCCTCTTACACAATATCTACGTGAGAACGTACCTGTCCATTGCTGGTCACAGTGGCATTGTCAAACAAGAAATAAGCCCCAAAGAAAAACACCACAGCATCAAACAGTCCCAGAAATGTCCAATAAATGAATAATCGCCAGCGAAGCAATGAATTCCTGGCGATATCCCTGTGCAAGGAGAAGGCAAAAACCATTGCTTACAAAAGGCATGAGCTATTTAAAATATCTAAACTATTCCCCTTCTCTTAAGACGTATGTCTTTAGTTGATTACAATTTGTCTTAATGTAAGAAGGTGAGAATGTTTCCAAATCTATTCATATAATTTCCTTGCTATACTCAATGGAAAATAATATGACATTTGGCTGGGAAATAGAGAATAACGTCAAATACACCACAATTCACTGGGCATTGTGAACTATTATTTACAAATGGATTACATTTAAAATCACATTCCGATAATAAACTGGAAAACAGAGGTTGGGTCGCTAAAAAACGTACTTTATTACATCAGCTGCAACATACTAACAGGCAAGAATCCTGAGAGGAACCTCTGATGCATTTTGCGCATGCGTGCTCTTTGACAAAGTGCACGCATGCGTGAAATGCATCAGAGGTTCCTCTCAGGATTCTTGTCTGTTAGTATGTTGCATAGAAAAAATGTTGTATGGTGCTCAGTAGAAAAAGCAACACCAGAGAGTTGTAAAAGTAATAAACTTCATATTTGGATAATTAACCCATTCAGTAGATATTGGAATAGAGAAGATAGCTGTCCCAAAAGATGTATGATTGGTATACTATAATCCCACGTAGCACAGTAGTAAGGATATAATGATAGACACCTGCCGATGACCAGTACTAATAAACATCCAATTCCATGGAACAGTACAATAGAATCAACATTGTCCAAATGAAGGTATGGATCAACTGGAATAAACTCACATGGGATGAATGTCCACAATATGCAGTAAGTCCAATATATCCAGCGATCCAAGGGTTAAGTGTGCCTCCGCCTGTGGATGAACATGATGAAGGAAAGGAGAGGAAAAAACGGAGCACTACATCCAGTGCTGGCAAAGTAAAAAAATAACGACAAGGATGCGTTCCCACAATGAAAATTAAAGCTGATTTAATGGATCAAAAACAAACAAAAACACCAAAGCGTTTTGGACTGTGAATAGCCCTTTATCAAGGTGAATACACACTTACCTTCTGGAGTGCTATTTGTATAAGACCGGGGTGCAGTAGGCGCCAATCGCCATCTCTTCCGGGTACGTCACGTGACACGGACTTATACAAATAGCACTCCAGAAGGTAAGTGTGTATACACCTTGATAAAGGGCTATTCATAGTCCGAAACGCGT
Source organism: Ascaphus truei (assembly GCF_040206685.1). Lineage (NCBI taxonomy): Eukaryota > Metazoa > Chordata > Amphibia > Anura > Ascaphidae > Ascaphus > Ascaphus truei. The sequence continues at coordinate 254,050,753 of NC_134485.1, forward strand.
TGGTGTTTTTTGTATGTTTTTGATCCATTAAATCAGATTTAATTTTCATTGTGGGAACGCATCGTTGTCGTTATTTTTTGGCTTTGCCAGCATTGGATGTAGTGCTCCGTTTTTTCCTCTCCTTTCCTTCATCCTGTTAGTATGTTGCAGCTGATGTAATAAAGTACGTTTTTTAGCGACCCAACCTCTGTTTTCTGGTTTTTGGAACGCAGTGCACTGCCATCACACTCCCTCTTGGGACACCATTTCCGTCCACTAACATACGAGTTAAATACATATAGGCCTCTGCGGGGGGATTGGGTGCATTACTGCTTTATTTAATAATCCCAGTGTAAGTTTTTCCCACTTTAAAATAAACGTTATAAAAGTGAAATGAATTACAGTTTCAACCAGGAGTTTCCAAAAAACCTCTATTTAACACATAATAGCATCTTCTACTCATGTTTCTGTGTACTTGGTACTTTATACAATACCTGTACAGTGTTGGGTCTCTCTTCAAAACATCCATACTAACATGTTGCTCAATTAGACTATACAATAGGATAGGAAGAGAGGTAAAGCTGATATTGTACAGTGTTAGGTACGCCGTGTCATACAAAGGCTGTAGAGAAAACAAAGGATATGGTGTATTTTGAAGACATTTATAATTGCAGTTCCGATTATTCAAAACCCAAGAAGCCCCCTAGACATAAAAAGCACATCCAATAGACCAGTGATTCCCAATGTGGGACGGGAACCCCGAGGTGTTCGTGAGGTGTCTCCAAGGGGTTTGCTATTTTTTTAATGGCGGATCCCAGGCAGTATAGTGGGTTCTTGAGTAGAGATGGGCACATTGTTTTTGTGGATTTGGATCCACCGTGGATCGGGCGGTACCTTTGCTCTGCGGATTTCCACCGATCAGTCTAAAAACGGGCGATTTGTCTTTCTGGTTTTTTTTTAGCACTGACTATCCAATCCGCGAAGTCCACAAACCGTTGGAGGATTTCACGATTACAATCCGCGGATTGGATTGTCAGAATCCGTGTGGATTGTATCCGAAGGCGGTTTGGGATAAATCCGCAAGGATTGAAACTGGAACAATCCGTTAACGGATTTTTCATCGCGGAACAGACTTTTAATGGAAAGCCTAGGGAACGGATATTAACAGTTTTGCCAATTTCGCTGCCTGGGATTGGATTAACAGTTTTGTTAGCAATAGTCTGATTAGTAGGCAATAAGATTTATTAACTAGGGGTTCACTGAATAAATATTTTCTATCAGGGGGTGCAAATGTAAAAAATGTTGGGAACCCCTGCACTAGCTAGATATATAATCCAAGTTCTAAACATATTAGTGACCAAATGACAACGCTCATACTAGTATTTGTGCAAGTACAAAAGGTACTTTAGCTTAAGTATTACTGAACAAGTCAATTTCAGATGGAATGCAAATGATAAACTTCATCTTATTTAGGATAAATTATGATCTATAATAATATTAATAAAAGTATGTAGTGTCTAAGTTTTTATTCCTTAGTATTCTGCAAACTGCAAACTTACATCTGGTCTCATTTTATAGCATTGGCAGGTTGCATATTGCCCACAATGCTACAGCAAGGGTCTAAATTCTTATCATAATAGAATAACATTGTAGCAAAATAGTACTGAAATTATATTCCAAAAGAAATACTGTAGATTGTAATATAAAAAGTTGCACATGACATGGACCGTTAACTTGTACTGGCCATAATGTCTTCTGGAACAGGAAGGTGTCTTATGGAATAGCTTCACAGTCAATTTGGCCCATAATGTCTCAAATGGTTAGGAATATCAAGATCACCATTGTACACATAAATGATGAACACATGGAGATGAATAATCTCAGGGCTGGTTCTAGGTTATGTGGGACCGTAGGCAATACCTTTACAGGGCCCCGATCCTCAATGTTATTTTAATTTTGTAGAGCAATATTTTTCTGTTTATAAACGGGAATGGGTACATGGGTGCTAAAAAGGGAAGTTTACCCTGGTACCATTGCACCCCAGGGTTCCACCTGTGGCAAAGAATCAGAAACAAAAGGGGAAACATGTTGTGGGGGGCTTGAGAGATGAGAGGACTATGTGCTATACCCTGGAGATCCTAGGCAGTTGCCTATGTAACCTAATGGAAGGGCCACTTCTTCACCTAATCAATCTCAGTGATAATACCGTATATCACTCTAAAATTCCAGATCCCAGCTTGAGCCCTCATGTCCGTTCTATGAGGCGCTCAGAATCACCCTCTGCATCTGTTACTGCTTGGATAAAGATTACATTCTTATTGAAGGAGTTAATTGCTCAACAATTGTTCCATTATAAACTGCACAGCACTTACTGGCAGCATGATATTCAAACATTCTAACATATACAGGCATACCCCGCATTAACGTACGCAATGGGACGCATTGTATGTAAAGCGAAAATGTACTTAAAGTGAAACACTCCCCTTTTCCCACTTATCGATGCATGTACTGTACTGCAATCGTCATATACGTGCATAAGTGATGTAAATAATGCATGTGTAACAGGCTCTATAGTCTCCCCGCTTGCGCACAGCTTCGGTACAGGTAGGGAGTTCAACTTTGCTGTTCAGGACGTGCAGACAGGCGCATGCGCGAGCTGCCGTTTGACTATTGGGCGATGTGTACTTACTCGCGAGTGTACTTAAAGTGAGTGTCCTTAAAGCGGGGTATGCCTGTATATAACAAAATATATAATGTCATGTATAATAATGATAAGACTAATACAAAATATTACTGACCTGTTGTGAAAATCCACAGAAGAATTGGTATAAAAACTGAGGGAAAATGAAGCAGACATTCTGAAATACAAATCCCACAAAGATACCTAATTAGGAGTGTAACTTGTTACAAATCTCAATGCCTAGAAAACGTGTTATAGCGGTGTGGAGTCTGTACCTTATAAAAGAAGTATTGCACAAGCTCTGCTATCCTAATGTAATAATAATGCCCATGAACCAGCAGCATCTTTTTCAAATGTTTAAATTTAGGGATTGCGTAGTCACTGTTCCGGGCAGCTTGTCTTCCTTCTTTTCCAATGATCCCTGAAAGCACAGGAGAGACGGTGAACACCAGCCCAGACAGGCAGATACTGTACCGTATGATGTATGCGTGTGTGTGAAGAGGCTAAGTATGACTATGGAAATCACCAGGTGATAGAAAAGGAAACTAATTGCAATAAGAAACAATAGTCAGCAGGGGCAGATTAAGGTGGGGGAACAGGGGACACAGCCCCCCCAGCCCTCCTATTCAAGGGGTCCCCTGGCTATCACCGGCAACTTTCCGGCAGTGCTGAACCCCCCTCCTGGGCTTCTGCCCCTGTACCTGGTTGGTGTAGCCAGAAGTCAGGCCCTACTCGCATGGCCAGCATTGCACCAGAGCAGCTTTCTTCACCATCCCAAGGTAAACTTCTCAGATGGGGATGGATTGTTGAGGGGTAAATTGAATGTGTGATGGCAGGGGGGGGGGAATTGAATATGAGGAGGGATATTGAGTGTGAGGAAGGGGGATTGAGTGAGGGAGTGAGGAGGGGAGGAGGGGGGATTGAGTGAGAGAGAGAGCAGCTGTAAGAGGGAGGGCAGAGAGGTATGCAGAGTGAGAAAGAGAGGGGGAAGAGTAAGAGAGGGATAGAGAGAAGGGAGAGATTAACAAATGCACAGAGTGAGAGGGGAGAGAGACAGAGGGGGAGAGAGAGGGCGGGAAATGGGGAGAGAAAATGGGAAAGGGGGAGAGAGATGGAGGAAAAGGGGGAGAGAGAGGAAAGAAAAGGTGGAGAGAGAGAGAGGTAAAGGGAATGAAGGCGAGAGTGAATTGGGGACTAAGAGAGAGGGGAAAAGAAATACATGGGGGGGAGGAGAGCATGATAGTGGGTAAGTATGAGAAGGGGGAGAGAAATAGAGGGGGGTGAGAAAGTAAGGAGAAGTGTGAGAGGGGGTGGGGGATGTACAACAAAGAGGGGGGGGGGGCGCTCTGGTGGAAACTAGATTTATTTTGCATTCTTTGGAGGGGCCTTCCCTTATTAAGTGCCCCAAGCTCCCCAAAAACCTTATCTGTTCAGTAAAAAGTCATACACAGGGTTTAGTCTTGTAAAATTCACCTCGCAGATTACTGTGGCTTAAATACAAAACATACATGGAATAACAGATTGTAATAATTGAATATTCAAGTTGTACGGTTATGTCCCCACTTAGGCTGAGCTCAGACAGGATGCGATGCGACGTGCACTCGCTTACGTGCGTGCGCACTGTGATGGTAGGTTTGGTTGGCTGACCTAGTGGGGAGAAATCCTAGCTATTTACCCCTAAATCCATGTAACTTGGCCAGCTATGTAAGGCTTATTTAAGCCAAATGTTAGTTAATACCAGAGGGAGAACAGGGAATGTATAATGCACCATGTCTATATGAATGCATTGCAAAGCTTGTATTCTGACGTCCTTGCAACAATCCTTTCCCCAATCAACATTGTTCTTTGATGGGATTTGGGCTAGCTGTGTGTGATGCTAAGTCCTGTCTTTTACATAATTACCTTATGTCTGCATTTATACATGTGTTAGCAGTTCCTCCAAGATTAGATACAGTAGTTGGTATTGTGTGGTGATGGAATTAACATGCAAGTAAGTAAATTAGATATTCCACTATTATTGTTATTTTTAGTGAGAAAGACGAAGTAATTCACTCAGTTGAAGCTCTCCATAGAAATAGATCAGAACAAAGGGATTAGTTAAATTAATCAGTTAGTAGGTCTGAGCCCCAGGCACTGTTTCTTTTGGCTGGCTACCATTGTTCAATGTTAAAGCATAGCCAGCAAGAGGTATAAAAAAAGGAACACTACAGGTCAGAGCAGTAGTTACCGTCAGAGGAATGTGAAAAAGCCCCTGAGGAAGTGGAGTAACATGGAAGGGCAGGGCAGGTGACACAGTCACTTTGAGCTTGGTATTGGACTTTTTGGGACACTTGGTCACATTTGAGCCCCATTGCAGCCGTTAGTTCTTGGCATACAGGACGCTTGTACTGTCCCTTTAAGGGCACGTGCACACTCGCGCGCGGGCACGCTGAGACAGCCTGTGTAAACGGAGGAGGAAGTGAGGAGAGCAGCCTCACGTGGAGGAGAGCTGTGAGCCCCACGAGCGGGCCTCCGACACTGCCACTGTTCCTGTTAACCCCTGGAGGGAGAGTCAGCACGAGAGTCACGGTGCAGCAGGAATTACATCTCTGCAAAGACATCAGCAGCAGCCGGAGGACTCTTTGTTGCATTGCCTGTATTTGCCTTGCTGCTTGTAAGTAGGGCTCTGATTTTTCCCATCTGGATGACCAGCGGTGTTCTCATTTGTCCAAACCATTTTATGGCATAGTTCTTTTTATTTAATAAATAGTTTTTATAGTCACTAGGAGTCTCTATGTTATATGTGCAGTGTGTGTATTAGTGTAGACCTGTTTTAACCCTACAGTGTTGCACTATGATCTGTGTCTGTTTGTGTTTTTTCCCCTACATGGCCTGTCAAGCAAGTGTGCTGATCCCCTGAGGAGTACAGGATTATCCAATGAACTTTTGGCGCCAGGTTTTTCTTTGTTTTCACTACCGTCAGAGGAAGAGACACTCTGGGAGGGAGCATGGAGATTCCCTCCGTTTTCCATCAGAAAGAAGTCCACCTCTGGGAAAAAGTGTGGAGTTGGACTGTGACCAGCTGGAGATTCCTGTCAGAGTGTCTGCTGTGTGCAGCACTCTGATATCCAGAAGCAGAGAAGCGGACAGGGGAAACCCATTTGAAGTGGGTCCCTCCACCTAGGAAAGGTAGATCTCATTCCCCACGCCCCCGTAAATGTGTATATTTTTGTATTTTGTAGTTCTGTCTGTTTCCGAGGATTTATCCAAAAAAAACCTCATTTTATTTAACTTACTGTGTTTTGCCCTGTGACTGATCCCTTAAATATAAATGGTGTTAAAAGTCCTGGTCTACCATGACACGCACTCGCCGCTCTTTTGCTTTGGTGTGTGGGTGTTTTCAAACTGAAAACGACATCCGGCGGCGAAGTACAGCGTTGACTCCGCTGCACTTGAGACAACTAAAGTTGTAATTTCAAGCGGCAGCCGCATCACATGTACTTCGCCAGCCGATCACAAACACGAACACTTGTGTTTTTTTTTAAATCCCGCCTCCAATTGTGTCATTCTGTCTGCTGGGGAGGCACATGCATCGCCAAGCAGACAGAGGCTCGGAAGCGCGGACGCGCAGCAAGGTAGCTTTCTGTTTGAACGTAGCCTTAGAGGCAGCTTTGTGTTCTTCATTTAGAAACAACTTGTCTTTTTATAGTGTTGATTAAGACGAGCAGCACAACGAAAAATGGAGGTATTAAAAAGAGAAAGACAAAGAAGAGAAGGCAGATCACCCAGTCAGCTCTCTATAAATATTGTGAGCCTTCTGACCAACATGTGACTTTTGTTTCAATTATATTTCCCAGGAAAATCTCATCACATTCCTTGGTCTTTCATTTGGTTGAGGGAACATTTTCAGCAAATAATGAGGGCATCTCATCACAAATAGAGTTAGCCACTGTATTAATCCAAGTCAGGATTATCAGTAATCGAAAGTGTCTGCACTTGCCTATTTGTATAGTTGAAAACAGTACAGTAGGTATCCATTGCAATGAGATATGAGAAATTATTTGTAATGTAAGTTGCACTGTTCATACAGTAAAATAATCACGTGTTTACGTTTTACGATTTGAATGGCTTAATTTGTTGATTTGTGAATTCGTTATGTTAGTTGAAAGAAGTTTGTGTCCTTAAGAAGGCAAAATAAAATGGACTTATGTGTCATGGGAGAGGGGGTTTGGCCCGGTATTAAAGGGGTTACACCCCATTTGGCCACCCCCTGTTCTCTCTTGGGAAGCAAGGGGTTAACTGGACTGCGGTCCAGTAATGTGTTTCACCCTGCTTCAGAATCACAATGTATATTCCCCTGTAAAAATGTATTGTGTCTGTTCCAGTGTTTGCACCAACACATACACAGGCGGCACATTTTATTTGAGTGCGGCTAGCTCCGCAAGCCTGGGGATGCCCCGGCATGCTAGCCGCACTCCCTCGGCGTGCCGCGCGTCATCGACGCGCGGTCACGCGTCATCGACGCGCGGTCACGCGTCATCGGGTGCCTGCACCCCCTGCACGCGCGTCCAGGGCTCCCCGAGGGAGCCCTGGTGTCCCGCGATGTGGGGGACGGCGGCAGGGGGTTCCGGGGGATCCGGCGGACCCGGCGAGCGGAGGGAGAAAGCCCCGATTGGAGGGCGCTCCTCCGCGGCTTCGGCGCGCGCCAGGCACATCCCGGCACGCGCCTGGTTACTGCTGCGGCCGAGACCGGGCAAATGCTCAAATAAACTCGGCCGCAGCAGTACACTGGGATTGATGCGGGAGGGAAAGGGTTAAGGTTAACTTAGTGTTTATAGCCCTTTGTTCCAGGTTCCTGCCTTTTCAGGCTCCATTTTGCAGCCTTCCATAGGTCGCCATTACAGCTCCATGCATTCCAATGGCAGATCGGGCGGTTTTGGACCTGTTTCCAGCGAAGGCCAGGAGGTGGCGACCAAGAGGAGGAGCGGCAGTTTCCCATTGTAAGTCAATTGGGCCATTGACTTCAATGTGGATTCCTCGACGCCGACCTCCAGGAACAGGTTGGCAGCCATCCAAACTGCAGACCGCAAGAGCGGAAACATTTTCTAAAAGAGAGCTTTGATCACTGTTAGTTCAAGTTCAACGACAAGTGGCGTGGGAAACTCAGGGCACGCAGAAATAAAATTATTTTTGGCTCTAGCCCCTAGGAACACCCACACACGACCCCCATCGGGTCCGGGAAGGAGGGACCCCCGTAAGGGGTCATACTCATGAAGCGGGTCACGCCATTGACTTTAATGCCGGAGTGGAGGTCCCATTGAATCCAATAGCAGCGCACCCCCATGCATTGCCTATGGCGGCGCTGGCCATTGATTCCAGTGGGGAAAAGCCGCGTGGCGTTAAAACGGCTAAGTCCGAAATTGTAAAAAGTGTAAGTCCATATCTCCAGTTCTGGAAGGACCAGAGGACTGGGATTTGGGTCACATGTGGCCACGGTTCCGGCCTGAATGCATGTCCCTTTCCGGCCCTCTCCGACCAACCAGACGGAGTGTGGGCAATTGTAAAGGTTGGTGATTTTTCCCATAGACATCAATGGCGGCGTTCCTCCATTGAACGGCTATGGCGGAGAAGACCCATAGACGTCAATGGAAGAGTTGCCCCATTGAAAATCTATGGCGGCGGGGCCCGTTGATTTCAATGGGAAAAGAGTGAAAAACCGAGATTCATTTTTAAAGCGAAGAATCCTGTAAAATAAAAAGGTTTTAAAGTGCATTTGTGTATCTCCGGTTCTGGGGGTCGCAGAGAGCTGAAACTTGGCCACAATGGAGAGTCAGTTCCGGCAGGAAAGACTGGCAGGTTTCAGCCCACTGGGCCCAACAGAACGGATTATTTTAATATGTGAAGATATTAAAGTATGATTTGTATTTTGGGTCTAGTATGAAAACTAAGAACCCATCTGCTATGTTAATGTCAGGATGGCAGACCAGTTGTCTATCATAAACCCTCTGATCAAAGGCTGACCACTCTGATTGTATGCAATAGGGCGGAGGAACAAAGGGCCTGAGTGGTCTGTAAGTGTCATAATTCACACTTGCAGATAAGGGAGTTCCTAACTACAAAGGAATCTCCTAGACAGCCAGGCGCCCCAAGGTTAAGGGATAGGACTGAGATTGTATATAAACGAGGCTCAGCCCATATCCATTGTCTTTGTGCTTTTCGTGATGTCTACATCTGAACCTGTATTATGGAAGAAATTGCCAATCCTGTATCCTGATTGCTTTCTTGTCCAAACCCCTTAAGTAAGTGTATATTTTGCCTGTTATTTGTATATCTTGTGTGTTCACCTTCATTAAGGAATAAATTATATCATATCTAAGCCGTGTTCAGTTCAACCCAGGTATTTTGGTGTATAATATATCCTGTCACAAAGTTACTGTGACATTATGTTTGCATGAATGTCCCCTATAAGGGCACAAAATACCAGGGGCTCGTGCAATTCAGCAACATATAAGGGGAATGCAATATTTTGGACCTCAGTACCTTTCTCTAGACTACACTATAAAGGTGCGATGTATCTTGGAGCGGTAATAAAATGAAAGCATTAAGTTATGCAACACCGCTTCTATAATTTTCTAATGCTTGTTTCATAATGTAAGATACTTTGAGCAGCTCTGTGAATTTAGCCAGACAAGCTCAAGTCTGAAAAGCACCATATGAAACATTAAGTACAATACACACTGCTGATATTACGTATTTAGAGGGGACCCAAAGGTGGATACGGAACTGGTGAAAGCATGGGGTACAGTGCAAGTAAATTTTGGGGGCAGCCAGGGGCAGTGCTGAGCCGCAGAAACTACCTCATCCTCGGCTGTGTGCATTCCCTGCACTTTCTGCACCAATGGTCATTCTGCCCCTGCCTATTGGCAATATTTATTAAGCATAAATGTCCAAGTAGTAGAAACCAGAGCTGAGAAAAAAAACCACTTGTAGGATATTAATGTGTGTTTTGAGTGAGTGGTGCTTTGTGTCAAATTATAGCCCTTTTATTTATATTGAAAATAAGCTCAAGTTACTTGTGCAGACCTACCTATGCCAACGTGTGCTTCCAGAATCATGCTGACATCATTGGCTCCATCGCCAACAGCCAGCGTAATTGGACGCTCTCTCGATGTCTTAATCAATTTAACAATCTATAAAAAGAAAAGAAATGGAAAAAAAAAAAAAAAATCACGGAATTTTCCTTGTGTAAAAGTATGATCAAAAATTGATCTTTAATAAGACAGAGTGCAATCCTATTGTACTATCCTATCAATCCCAGACCACAATTCAATTCTACAATAGAATACCTCATGAGCACAGAGGATCTGAATAGCATTATCTGATATTACAAATTGAAGTTTCCGTTCAGAATTAAAGAAACAATGTCTCTGGAAACATGTTGGGGACCTCTGATTATTTTACAGAGACCAGTTCTCAAGGGTGGTTTGACCCTTCCTAATGTCATCTCTTATCTAGCAGCTGCACAATTTTCAGCTCTTATTGATTGGTGTGCCAAGACATACATCAAACGATGGGTGGGGTCTGAACACGCACTAACCCCCACCCCGCTAGCAAATTTACTTTGGATTCCCAAATCAAAACGCCCCAGAGAAATGTATGACATTCCGTCAATCTCTTGCTCTCCATTTTACTAGCATAATGGGCCACAAAAGCTGGTCTATCCAATGCCCATCCCCAATGCTCCAACTATTCTTTAATCCACAATGTCCAGTGGGCTGAGAGTACAGGAATTTCTCTTCTTGGCAGGAGGCGGGAATCACAAGGTATTTACATCTTTTTGATTCTGGAACACTAAAATCTTTGACTAAATTACAAACAAAATATAACCTTCCCAAATCTGAGTTTTCCCCATTCCTTCAACTAAGAAATGTCATACTCTCTCTGACTTTGCCTGACTGGAAGCTGGGAGGACTTGTTTGTTTTGAAAAACTATGCATGGATTCTTCCTGTATGAGAGGCCGTATTTCCGCTGTATATAATCTCCTACAGGACATATATCCAGACACTAAACTGTCATATGTGCTTAACTGGGAAAAAGAGCAGGGTATGAGTATACCACTTGAGGAGTGGACGGCCATAATGTATCTTCAAACACCTCTAAAAGCTCTTTTTGTACTAGTAAAAAGATAATGAATATAAGGTACAACTCCGTTGATACCTAGTACCGGATAGATTACATCAAATATATCCACACAGTCTTCCAAGAGAGGCTGGAGAGGATATGGTGGGGTGGGTACGATGCCGCATATCTGGGGGTTTTGTCCATGATCTTATCAAAGATCATGTACTTGGTCTGATTTTGTACTTGATCTTATCAAAGAACTAACCCAGTATAGAATTTTGAGAGATCCATTCAAAGCATTTATTTAACAAAATTCCACAGACATGCCTCAGCGTTTCCAAATATTGACCTCACACGTATTATCGGCCACCAGATGTGCTGTCGGGAAAGTCTGGAAAAGGGAGAAACCTCCCCCTATGACTATAATTTAAAAAAAATGAAGAAAGGTAAATCTCATGGAACGTCTCACCGGTTTGCTGAATGGATCTATTGACAATACTATGGGACTTGGCTTCCCTGATCAATATGTCAGAACCTGATTATCATTGTTAATGTGTTGAAAAGGCTTTAACATTTTTATTTCTAGTGCTCTCACTCTTATTTCTCTGATGAGCCCAAGTATAATCCTACATGAAGATCCTTTATTAATTGATTTGTATGCATTTATTTATTAACTGCATTGTACCCTTATAATCAATGGAAATGCATATGAACTGTACCATGTCCTCCTCACCCCCCCCCCCTTCCCAATCATTATATATTTTTACCCTCCACCCTTTCTAAAAATAAACAACAACAAAAACTGGAAAGAAAGGAAAAATGAATTGCATGCGAGTACAGGTATTTTCATTTGAGATTCTAGATTGTTCTTGTCTTGAAAAGGCTTGGTTTTGTGTAAATAAGATACTGTACTACAGTACCACAAATATCAGCTCCCAATTAATTATGTTTCTATGTTATTCCTGAATTAGATAGGTCAGTAAAAAGCTTAGGGAATGTAACTACAGCAACAAAGAATCCTCCTTTGGTTCTATGAATAGTATCAGAATCTCGAACTCCGCGTGACTGATTGGCTGTCACAATTCAGGAGACATGTTATTTTAGTGTTGCAGGCCCTTCTGAGAGATTACTAAACCATGCATAGTGCAGACTTATTTTCCATTAATGTTACACTTCTCTTCTAACAACGTACAAATGTAAACAATGAATACCATATTCACAGCAACATGGAACTTAAAGAAAAATACATATAATAAATTAATAAAACAAATGCAGAGAGAACATTTAGGGGTCTATTCTACAAGCCTTCATAAAAATTATCGCTGGGTCGTTTACGCCGCCAGTTTTTTGAGCGTTGCTATCACGGTATTCAGAAAGCCTCGATTACCTGTGATAGCAAAATTCCCTAAACTGACGGGTAGCCGGCGACGTGATGATCACCTCTCCCAAAAGGGCTCACCCAGCGATTTGTTCCAGTTGCAGAAAGAGCTGCACAGAGAGAGCTGCACAGAGAAAGCCGCCTCTCCCTGCACATATCTCGCCAGCGATCGCAAGATTTTAATATAAACTAGCTGATATACCCGCTGTTGCCCGTGATGTAATGTTCTGGCTCCCCCATTCTCCCTCTCAACTCCCTTCCCCACCTCTTCACAGGTGTTGAGGCTTCCCCCCCTTCTCTCCTGACTCCCTCCCCCCTTTCTCTCCTCACTCCCTCCCCCCTCTCTCCCGACTCCCTCTCTCCCCTCTCCTGACTCCCTCTCTCCCCACCCCTCCCTCTCTCCTGACTCCCTCTTTCCCCCCCTCTCTCCTGATTCTCTCTTTCCCCACCTCTCTCCTGACTCTCTTTCCTCCCCTCTCTCCTGACTCTCTTTCCCCCCTCTCTCCTAACTCTCTCTTCCCCCCCCTCTCTCCTGACTCCCCCCCTCTCTCCTAACTGAATAGCACCCCCCTCTCTCCTGACTGAATAGCACCCCCCGCCTGTCCGCTGTGCGCCGCCATCTTACCCACTCGGCGCCGCGAGTCAGCTGCAGGAGGAAGGGGGTCCTTCCGGGCCCCGCCATCTTACTCACTCGGCACCGCGAGGCAGCTGCAGGAGGAAGGGGGTCCTTCTGGAGGCGGCCTGTCCCACCGCCGGGGAGGGAGGGAAGTGAGCGCCGGGGAGGGAGGGAAGTGAGTGCCGGGGAGGGAGAGAAGTGAGCGCCGGGGAGGGAGGGAAGTGAGTGCCAGTATCTCCTATGAATTTAAATGTCTTGGGTCACCAGACCGTGGGAATAAAATGCATAGAAGATACCGGCACCCCATAACTGGGCCTGTATCTCAGGAAGCAGGGGGTCCCCGGCCCTCAAATCAACGCGGTTCTTCTCGGTGACCCCCTGCTCACGTACATTAGTATTAAAACAGCTTCATTAACTTAGTGGCTAGCAGCTAAGGCAATGAATGGGTTAAACCTCAATAGCCTGTTTCTTGGGGCAGAGGGGGTGGATGAAGGGGGCAGTACACCAGGGTGGGTGCTTAGGCCTATCTGGAAGGTTGCAGTTAACCCCTTCACTATCATAGCGATGGGAACTTTATAGTGGTTAGTGGTTTTATTTATTGAATTAGTTGGATAGGTGTTTATTTAATTTAATTCTTAGGAAAAAATATATGGGGTGGATGGCCCCAATCAACCAGTGCTACAGAGCTTTGTATAAACCCACAATCATAGGAAAATGAATATTTCTGACTGCCTTTGAACCGAATTACTTGGTGTGATACTGCATGCTTGAGGCTATAATGCATAAACCCCCTAGATGGCACAAGGTATAGCAGAGATGTGCGGAGTTGTAAGTGGGGAGTCTTTGAACCCCCCTCTTGACCTCTGCAGTGTCCCTGAACTAGATTAACCTATAATGCCTGGGGTAGCTCTCTTTAAGCAGCACTTGTACTCACATATGGTATAAACGCCGGTTCTGTGTGCTCCATGGCTGATGTAGTAAGCAGAAGGAGTGTACCTTTTCCGGTTGAGGAGAGGCAATTCAGCGGTCACCACGAGGCAGGGAAAAAACATTGCAGAAGCTGGACTGTGCTGTATAACATATCCTTTATTGTAGCATAGTTAAAAAGAGGGGGGAAAGAGACATACCCCTGCACCTCTAACGCATTTCACCCAGAGAATGGGCTTTTGTCTCTTTCCCCCCTCTTTTTAACTATGCTACAATAAAGGATATGTTATACAGCACAGTCCAGCTTCTGCAACGTTTTTTCCCTGCCTCGTGGTGACCGCTGAATTGCCTCTCCTCAACCGGAAAAGGTACACTCCTTCTAATTTAATTCTTATGTTTTGGAATAACATAATAGTTATTCTTTTGCTGTTTTAGTGATCGATACATTTTTTCCATGTGTACTTTAGGCTTTTTAATTCTTTTATTGTTGGGGCGTTTAGGTGCTTGTGTATTTTTTATTCTTGTGCATTTTTGGTCTTAATGATTTTTATTAGGTTGACCATTGAGTGCTATAGTGGCTTACCATGCCCATATTATATGGGTGGGTGGTTAGGCCTCCCGGGTGGATAGCGGGGGAGTGTGGGTTAACCCCTTAATTAATATAGCAGTTACTAATTGCTACGGTGATTAAGGGGTTAGTGGCCATTAGATTTAATTTTTTCATGTACTCTTGCTGGCCACGGAGGACATGGACCTGGAGTATGCTTACGAGGACGCCCTTCATGATGGCAGGGGTAAGTAAAAAGATTTATTTACTTTATTTATGCTGGCTGGCTAATGTTTGATTTTATAATGGGCAAATGAGCTATTATCCATATGTGGATAATAGTTATTTTGCCCATTAATGTACTGTATGTGTTGGGGAGGGGGGTGGGTGGGTGTAGAGGAGGTGGGTAGTAGGGTTGTTGTGTATATTTTTTTTATTGGGGGTAGAGGGATTGGGTGAAGGGGGTAGTAGCCCTAATCATGTATGCACAGGCCTACCGGGTGGTAGCGAGAGGGGTAAACCCCATCCTTACCATAGCGGTATTTAACGCAATGAAGGGGTTAACTCCACCCACAAACCCCCCTGCAAGGCCTAAACACTGACCAAGGGCCAAATACCACCTTCACCCACCTCCGCTACCCACAATAAACATGGCACTGGTAGGTAACCCCTTCATTGCCTTAGCAGTTAGCCGCTAAGGTAATGAAGTTGCCTGTAAATGCATTTTTATTGCATGGGATTCATGCCGGGGGTCTCCGGTGCTGATATTAATGGGTGTCAGCTCAAGAGACTCCCGACATTTCTGTCCTCTTTTGCCGCCTTCTCAGCAGTTTCTCCCCAACTTTACGCCAACTTTTCCTGGCGTGAGGTTTTTGAGAGAAACTCGCCATTCTAGAGCCGCGATTCACCTCAATAAACTAAACGCGGCTACTAGAATTGCACGAGTTTCAGAACCTTCCGATAAGTGGCTTACCGACGCTCACCCGGCGATCTTTTTTTGACGGCTGAAAAACTTGGCAATTCATGCCTTTACACCCACTTATCGAGGCTTACAGAATAGCAGTAGGCATTTCGGCCGAAAAGGCCTCGATAAGTGGCTCATCAAGGCCTATGGAATCCCCTTAGTGTTTTTAAAGCAAAAGTTAAATTTATAACAAAACCACAAAAAAAACCGTTGTTTTACCATTTCACTGCCAGAGGGACCAACAACGCACCACCTGCAGCAAAGGAGTATAGTGAAGCAAAATGCAGAGCCAGGCGTCACACAGTTGCTTTTACAACACTTGTCAGTGTGTGTATCACAATACCTGTGCTTTCTGCAGTGGGGCCATTCGACAGCACAGCACTGCATTACAGCTCCTGCAGATCTCGAGGAACACCTCCCTGTAGTTTGCCGAGCTTCCGTCTTCTCTTGGTTTCATTATTAATGAAAGTGCTGCCCCATCAATAATTAAGCCATAATCTTGGATATCTGTTGAAAACCTAGAACGTGTGGAAGAAACACATTAAAAACAGTTGCATGTCAACTGTTTTCACCCATCCACTCTCCGCTACAAGACACTTGTTTAATAAAAACACAGCATTCAATAGTGCTTACAACACTCAGGAAAAAAACCCGGCAAAATAAAAGAGACAAGAAAGAGCCACAGCATAAAGGATCACAGCGGAAACCAATGAAGTCTTCTTAAAAATGTATCTTAATACTTTGATTCTATGGGACCTATTCTTGTAGCTCCGATGTTGCCATTGCCAAACCACACGGTACAGCAATGTTCATAAGTAGCAGAATGAAATGTGAGGAAAAAAACCCTATTCTCTATCGCAAACTGCATCTTCTAAACCGCGTCTATAAAAAGTGACAACCCGCACGGTTTAATCGCCATACGGCCCGCATTGTACTTCAGAAGCGGAATGACCCGAGGTGGTGCTATCGCCATCTCCAGTCTGACTTATGGGTTTTGCTCTCTCAGCCAAACCCATATTTCATGCTCCGGATGTAACTCGCATTACCAATCTTGCCACCCCTGAGGTGCAAAGCACTTTTTAGGAAGCGGTTTTTTAACGGAGCTACAAGAATTGCAGCTGTCGTAGAAAATGCGAGTTGAAGGCTCTTTTGACAAATCCATCGGATTGGCAGAGCCGGGGGGAAACTGCTTCTAATAAAGTCTTATAGACATGGATTGCACATGCGAGAATGTGTACAGAATAGTAAAGCAGCCAATCCGACAAGAAAGGGCTCTTTAGAAGCGGATTGAGACACATTGGAGCTACAAGAACAGGCCCCAAAGTGTGTATATCTGCCATTGTTGCAGAAATGGCATTAAGCAAAAGTAATAACAACAGCGTTGGCATCCGAATACCCTGGATTGGCAATCAGACTTTGGCCAGTTAGATTTAATACCTCATTGGGTTATACCTATTGGTATACAATGTATTAACCCCTAAGAATCCCCATCACCCCCTCAGAGTGGTGTAAAGATGATGCCTTCACATGGCTAATTGTGGTTGGTTTACAAGCTTTCAGGAGCTCTAAAGGTCCTTTCGTCAGACAAGTGTTAAAATAGAAGCTGAAAAAAACGTGGTTACATTTATCTAGGGACAAGTGATACATATCAGATGCAGGAAGCTAGAGTTATAGTGAAAGTGTCTGAAATCTGAGCCAAAAAAAACTGCAAATACAAATGGGGATCTGTGGTTTCCTACCGCATTTAAGAGAAAGCGGGTGATGTGGGCGATGTATCACTGTCTCCTGGTGCAAAACAGGACCACAACTAGTGCAACACAACTACTCCAGATTTATGTAAGAAAAAATCCCACTAAAATGTGAAATTTTTCCTTTGATTTATAAAATGCAGATTTCCTTTGATAAATCTAGTGCTTCAGTTTTGCCCTCTTTGCAGACGGGAAATCATGAAACCTCACCCCAAAAATCTGCACAGGACCAAAAAAAATTATGTATTAAAAAAGAAAAATTCTGCCAAATTGATCTATTTTGTGAAAACAAATTAGCAGAGACTGCATCTTCAAACCTGGACGACCGAGTGTGTAACGGCCGTGTAGTAAGGTAGCAACAATACAGGGAATTCAAACCAAGTCCAATTTGTCTAACTCAGTTTATTATTAACGTGCAGGGCTATGGTGAACGGTGAACCCTGGGATGGTTAATAAAACATAATGTAAAGTAACACTAAAATGTACAAATTAAAGTTACTGTAGCTTGGAAATACGGTCATTAACAAAGCTGGCTGAGCATTGAGTAGCCATACCCTGAGAAATTGTCTCTGGTTAAGCCGTCGCTGTGCCTCAGGACAGTTTTGCTGAGTTCAAAGAGCACGTCATGTAAACTTTGTTCCTCTATTTTCTTTGTTGTGAGCTCCAGCAGCTGGGTGTTTCTTCTGAAGAGTTTGCAGGCATAACAGGTGGCAGCAGCTGTCTCCATTTTGTCTCCTGTGAGGACCCAGACTTTAATGCCAGCTTTCTGCAGTGCTTCAATTGTATCGGCTGCTTTTTCCTGAAGCCTGGAGGTAGTGAAATAAAAATGAGATGTCTGCACTAACAAAGTCCACTGATAGCCATGTGTAGCCCCTTAATTAACTTACTTTCTCCATTCACATGCCCTTGCAAACATATTTTATGCACAGTATTTGCTATTTTGCAGGGTACATCATCATTTGCTGAGTACCTATGGCCCTGGTGTGTGATTGCAACTACACCCTTTTATTAACTGGACATATACAGCTCAACCCCGTTTTAACGCGAATCCGCTTATAACGCGATGCAAGCGTGGCTCCCAATTTTCGTTTTTTTATGAATACTTTACAACACGATTATTGGCATCTTAAATACTTTATTGTACAATGCATACAATTGTACATTATTTATAACGCGATCCGCTTATAACACGATGTGATTCTTTGGACCCCAAGCATAGCGTTATAAGGGGGTTGGGCTGTACTACATGTTGATATAATAATGGAGGAATTTAGTTACAGTACAGTCTCTTTACAAATGGCTGAAAAATGTTCTGCTTAAACACGAAATATACTAGTGGCAGTTTTAATGGGTAAAAGCAAGGTAATAGATGTATTTTTTTTTAAATCTACCAAATATAATAATTTTAAATACATTTTTGAAAGTTTTTATGCACACTGGATGATTCTAATGAAGAGGGGGGCAGGTGCTATTATTTTAAGGTTTTAATTATATCTATCTATATATCTATCTATATACAGCTTAACCCCCTTACAACGCTGTGCTTGGGGTCCAAAGACATCGCGTTATAAGTGGATCATGTTAGAAATAACGTACAATTGTATGCATTGTACAATAAAGTATTTAAGATACCAATAATCGTGTTGTAAAGTATTCATAAATACGAAAATACATCGCGTTATAAGCGGATTCGCGTTGTAATGGATCGCGTTATAACAGGGTTGAGCTCTCTCTCTCTCTCTCTCTCTCGATACATTGTAACGGTGATCACTAATAAAAATGCTCAGAAGACTACCGTACCTTTTGTAATATAAGCCCTTTTGATGATATGTGCTGCCCCCCTCTTCTAAAAAATAGGTTGCATGCCTTTATTTTTCAAAACTGTAGGCTCCTGGTTTCAAGGTAATGTAAATTTTGAAAACCAATTTGGAACAGACGGCAGGTGAGGTGGCCAGATACTCCCAGGGTGCATTTGCATGCTTCATTTCCTAACTTGGAAATATGGAAATCAGTTTAACCCATTCACTGCATTAAGTGCTGCCAATGCAGTGCAATGAGTTTCCATCATAGCGGACTGAAAGATTTTAAAATCCAGCAGATTAGGCGTTATTTGGGTCTTTCGTGCAACAATGAAATGAATAAAGCTACAAAATTGATGCAACCAAGTAATATTTGCACACAATAACGGAAAAATTATAATTTACCTGTCTTCAACTGCAGTGGCACCCAGTAGGATGAGATCCTGTTCTACCTGTTCATACGCTTCTGCGAGTTTCTTTTCTCGGTCCTGGAGTGACAGTTTTGCATTCTGCAGCAATCTGTTGGCAGCTGCAAACTCCTCTTGGGTAAATTTTTTATATGCAACGCACAATGTTCTCAGCCCTTCCTGAAATAAGGAAAAGATAGCTGTATGTCGATCTGCATACCAGACACAATAATGTTATGGTAGGTAGAAAGGTAATAAAAATAAAACAGAAATCTCCGTACTGGTAGGATGTACTAACTAGTGCAGCGATAGCTATGGATTCCTCTTGGACTCATCAGCTGAACTCAGTTTTTTTGGTTTGCATTATCAATCTGGAATAAGTCATAATAACAGAATGCTGTCTCAATATAAGAGGTGATGTTTCTTATTATGAACAGAATTTGCACTGCATTTTCATTTCTGTTATGAGAACTTCTGATATTCTAAACAATGATCACTTCTAAATGAACTAATTGCAGACAAGATTATAATTTTGCGGTGTGTTTCAGATCGTCTTACAGTGGAATGCTGAAGTAACAGGGGACAAAAGGCAGAATGGCGTAAGATATATTTCAGTTAAAAGTAAACAAATCACAAGGTATCTTTACAATAATTATTTTTGTGTCTATTAAATATGAGGCAGTAGATAGGCCGGCTTTAGGGCATAGCGGCCACCTTAGGCCTCGAGCCTTCAGGGACCCCGCACTTCCTCCCTTTCCCTTCTGTCATCGCAGGGATCCAACTTTCACCCAACAGGAGGAAGAAGGAGCGTGGGGCCCGCGAACCAGCAGAGGTAGGTGGGGGAGTGGGGCTTTTACCTTCTCCGCAGTGGGCCAACTCATGCATCATATGATGCTGTAACGCTGCTGGGTAAATCCAGCTTTTTTTTTTTTTTACTGGTTGCCCACTGCCAACATGCTGCCTTTGGCCTCACAAATCCTAAGGCCGGACCTTATCTTCTCACTGCCAGAGGGACCCCTTTGCCACTATATATGCTACAGCTAATTGTAGACAGCAGTGCACAGCCTTGTGTCAATCAAAGGCTTCTGAATGAAAGTGTTGCACTGGTTATACTCGGAGGATGAAGAGCGCAAGTGTAATATCTCAGTCTTACCACAGCATTGCGTTCAACTCTGGATCGAATTTGGTCCACTTTGCCTTCTCTGACCCTGGGGAATATTGAAGAGTCTGCTCCTTTGCAAAACAAGTATATGTCACCTGCAGACGCAGAAAGTGATTGCAATTTAGATACCTCTTACAGAGCCACAAATACACTCTTATTATTTTACCAATTGACTTCACCAAACACTCGTGACATAATGGGCTAAGAAGGAACCATCACCAGCGCCCCCAAAGAACTGAATTACAATGAACTAGAACACACGCAACACATACGTGACAAGTACAGTAAATAATGCATTGATACATTAACAAAGAAATTCACACGAACTGGTATAGGTCCATAAAATGGAAGTTGGCAACTCTCCGGCCGCTAAATCATGGATAACATTAGGTCTTTTATTACTGGGACCTTGGTTCTTAAGAATCTGTTAACTGGATTAAATATGCAATTGTCATTTAGTACCTACGGTTGCCTACAACACTTTGCCAAACCCTGCAGACCAATGCCTTACTATTAGTTTGACTTGAGATATCCACTTATAAAATGTATGTTTACAGCACATTCTATCCATGGAATGCCAGCTAACCCATGCCCTGAGGCACCTGGGACAAGCGTTCCCAAGAGACCGCAACCAACTATCGCTAATGAAGATGGGACTTAAAAACACTGCTGAGAAAAACAAAGAAACTCTCTCTACCTGTGGCTGATTTTACTATAACACTCATTCGCCTTCTCACAGAATCAAAAGTCAGAACTTGTAGTAATTCAAACCTGAGAATAAAAGAAAAGATCAAGGCATTTTCAAAATGACTGTTGGTTCAAAGAGTTAGCAAAGAACAGGAAGTAAACAACATATAACATTTGCATATTATTTAACTGGCAATTGGTGAAGTAGAGAGCCAGATGGGTTTAAAGACAAAATAGCTTCAAAATCCCCTTATTTGTTTAAGTATAAAAACCAGCAGTTGCTTTTATGCAGTAATAACACCTACACCATTTACACAAAATACAGGTGTCACTATATATACACACAAATTGAGAATGTTAAACTGACAGCATTGTAATACCTAGGACTGAAAATATAATGCCTTCTGCAAGCTTCCCAGCTGCTCCTTTGCCCTGGTACAAAAAGTGTGTGTGCAGGGAGCTCTGGGGGTAGCTGGGCCACGGACAAACAATACTTCCAACGTTCCTGCTATTAGCCAGCCCAAAGGTTTCAGACTATGGTACTGTATCGTGCCACAGCTTAAGATGTGCTAACAGTGGGGAAATGTCACATCTAAATCGTTTCTTAAATCAGATACCCATAAAAGTTAAACTATCTTCTAAAAATACAATCCTCCAAGAAAAATGTCGAGACTTTGACTCAGGAGGAAGGTCAGGTGTTATTCAGCGTTATTTATATGTGGATGAGAATTTCCCTTAGCAGCGGGTTAGTACAGGTCAATGGCCACCACAGTGTGAAAACACATTAAATGTGTTCATAATAAATGCTTCAGCGGCTCAACCTTGATTCATGCGTTTCTCTTTTTAAATGGGTCTGTAACACTTACAACATAATTCATAGGTATTGATGTAATTGAGCTTTGAAGAATACAGGGACCTCTTGAAAAGAGCTGTGGGAGTGTACATTAAAATAGCCAGCCATCTAACTAAAGCAATTCATACTTATTTTCATTTGCTAATATTTTCTTCCATGTATCACTGCTAGCAATAATGCTGTGCAAATTCCAGTTAGCTGCGAAAAACGAATGACCTAGCGAACTGCCTGACTTGGAACACTTACTTTTCAATGTCATTTTCTCGGTTACAAATTTCCATGTAATTGTCTTTCAGCCTCAAAAATGTATAACCAAGTCTGAAAATAGAAATACAGACACTTATTCCAGAATATTATACTATTCAGGCCTACCGACAGGGTAGGGGGATTGCCATGACCACTGTCCCAGGCCCGATGGCAGGGCGGGCCCCAGCGGTCCAAACCCCAACCCCCAACCCCCAGAAGTTGGGCCCAGACAAGCCTCTACCCCCCTGCTGTCAGGTACACAGCCCCTCCCCACTACTCAACAACTTGTATGGTCCTTCTCTCAACTCAACTCAACTTCTATTGTAACAGTTTCACTATTTAAGGACAAAATATGACCTATTAAACAGTATTTTTATATTACTACTCGTGTTCATAACTATTTGAAAAGCAGATACATATAAATACATCCATTGTTTATGGAAGTATCCCCACCAGTCTGACCTATCTGGGTTTCATGTGCAGCCTTATAGCTTCACAGGAGGGGCTTGGCAGGCTATGCATTACATGGTCCTGTGGTGGCAAAGGAGATTACTGTATGTATCAATGCAAAGTGCAGTTTGTTGGGCCAACATTTAGGAAATGCCTTGGCGAAGTTTCTGCTGCAGATGTTTAGCTGGAGAGATGTGAACCACTTCATATGTGTCATTTTTTGGCACGAAGGAGGGAGTAAACCTCACACAGTGACACAGAATTTGATGCATCTCATAATATGGAGGTTGGCCAACTCCTCCCTAACTTTTCTTAATGGCACTCACCACATCCTATGTCATTCCTACCATGGATTTGGATTATTTATTGGTGCCCACTTACTAAACCACACACACACCCACAATATCTCTCTTACCTCTGTATCCCTTCAACAAGTGCAACTTCATCAGGTGAGGAGGAAATATATACACAGGATTTGCCAGACTGGCTGGATTTCTTTTCTCCGTCTACCTGATCTTCATCTTTTACCTGCACAGTGTGACACAGGCAAAGTGCGCGGAAAAACAGGTCTTCTCTCTCCTTGGAAGAAATGGTATAACACAGTTAGATGGCATACAACAAATATACCCTTACCATCTTTCAACTATATGAAGAACAGAAAACATGTGAAACAGCCCAAATCAGTGTTATCTCTATATTTCAGTATTTTGATAAGAAAGTTACGTTGAGATGTGCCGTGTGTTACAAAACAGGATTCAATACCTTTATGGAGTATTCAGCTAGGAATAGAAATGGCTTCAAATTTATGGAAAACAAATACACAATTCCTACACTCCCCCTAAATTGGCTTGCAATTTATTAGTGACATTCTACATTTTGATCCCAAGTCCAATAACAGGAGTAATTTAGTTGCATCTTTTAATCAAAAAAATGATTCAAGCCTGCTAACCCCGTCAAGGTAAATTCCATTTCAGCAGATACCTACACTAAAAGAATATTATTTTTTATTGTCCTGTGGACTAAACTTCGGAAAATATGTGAAAGTGCCTGTCATGATAAAGCCATGGAAATATTCAGAATTTTAATAAACTGGCACGCAAACAGTTAATTTGAGTTGCCAGTTACCGCTCAAATACAAGGAACTGTTTTAAGGCAGGTCAAGACCTGGCCTGGTTTTCTGTGTTGGTCTAGGGGTGAGGTTATCTGAGGCCAACACCTCACACATCTCATTTTTGACGGTAGAAATAAACACGAATTGACTAAATATGAAATATCATGGGTCTGACAATGATTCAAAAGAACTATAAATACCTGTACATCTTTGTAACATTTGTGATCAAATTAATTAAATGGTACGAAACAATCCACGATTGTGAAAGTACAAAGGACAGATATCCATTTGTCTCTCATACGTAGAATGAATCCCCTATAAAATAAGCTTTTTCCGTGCAGCAAATTCACCCGAACGCAATAAATTGCCTTACAATATTCTTGGAATATCGAGAATTAAGTTCTGAGGTATTTCCTATATTCAGGTACCTTTTAATTCATTAGAAAGATTTTTTTTTTTTCACCTCAAGCCATAAAAGTGTCACCAGAGATTGATGAAGGGGGTTAAGGACATGCCCAGAAGGTGGGATTATACTGTTGTCAACGTAGAAGGGTTTAAGGATAAAGACCCTGGAATTTAAATATGAAATCAGATTTTTAATTAAGGGACATGCTGTTATACAGGAAATGTCATATTTTCACCTCAAAACCCTTTGAGACCCTAATGTGTGGTAATATATGTTAGGGACTTTTCTTTGTTTATCCCATTATTTTGATGAAACTGTATATATGGTACTGTATATTTTTTGTAAGAATCTTTTTCTGTAACCTAAGCACTGTACTACTTTTGTATATTAAATCTAAAATGGAATAAGTCATTGTCTTTGGAGAGCGATTACTTTTTCGGATACATTTTGCTACAACATATTTGTGTGTGTTAATTACATATTTTTCTTAGTAAACAGAGACAAAAGATTCTGCGAGTACATCTTAATATCTCTTTGGTGGTGGCAGCAATCTAAAATATATATTGGGACGAGTTGAGTAAAGATATTACTCATTTGAGGGACCCAGCATAGTTAGCTGTGTGTATTAACCCTTGTCACATATATGTCACGTGTTCATCAGTCTGAAGATCACTCCCTTCTGAAGATGTGGTGAGTGTCTGTGACTGACATAAATAAGAGAAATGTGTGTGTATATATTATTAATTTTCACTAAGGAACTTATACACTTACCTTTTTCCTTTATAGTGCGGAGGGAACCTGGTTTCTGGCTTTTGCCAGATTTATTTGCACTGAATCACAGATAGCGCGACGCTTCATTCTTTTAATCCTTTAGTCACTTTCACATATTTCACTTGGTTTAGTCCACAGGACGATAAGACATATTATATATTTAGTGTAGGAAACTGGTGAAATGGAATTTACCTTGACGGGGTTAGCACGCTTAAACGTTGGTTTGATCAAAAGATGCAACTCAATGACTGGTTTTGTTATTAGACGATCAAAACGTAGAAAGTAACAAAAAAAAAAAAAATACAAACCCAATTTGGGATGAGGGGAGTATTTGTACACACACACACACACACACACACACACACACACACACACACACACACACACACACACACACACACACACACAAATGTGTACAACCTTAAGCAGTACAAGAGTTCAAATAATATAATAAATATATAATAAGGTGAATTATTTACTTGATCAAAAAAATGTGACAGTAGTGCAAAGGACAATATATATGCAAAAAAGTTGCAAAAATGGAAATCAAATAGGGAAAAAAACAGTTATCGGCGAAGAGAAAAAGTACAAAAAAACTACAAGGAGGTTAATAAACGGGCCAGATTCTCAAAACATACACAACAGCAAGAATAATTAAACAGCAAAGCTCTCTCCAAAGTGTAGTCAGCTGCAAAAATATTTCATAGTTAAAAATAGAGCTAATATAAAACTCCCATAAAGTTAATCATTAAAACATATAAACTGGCATATAATTAACCAGATAGCAATCCCTCATGAATATTTAACAAAGTACCATAGGCAAGCAATAGCTACAGCAGATGGAATCACTGTAGCAGATATTATGCTTCTTTTATGAATTCAAGGTAGTAGAAATCCGTGGAATAGACTGTAGGATACCTCCTCTGTAAACAGGACTAGTAAGAGGAAACCTTGTGCAGAAAATTCCAATTAGGTGGTCGCAGGTCAGCTGGATTACTCCCCGGAGTGTCTGTAGATATGGCGCTAGCAGTGTCTGAGCAGCCTGCTCCAATGCACAAATTTAACTCCTCTATCAACAAGATGGAATAGGAGCAGGAGTGTCCAAGAAGCGATACTGAGTGAACTACTGTATACCAGGGGAGTGCAAACTTTTGTTGCTGCGCCCCCCCGCCTTGCTTCCCCTGGTGCTCACGTGCCTCCCTTACCTTGACGGGTGTGACATCCCATCACATGACCCCATGGCGTCATTTGATGCTGCGTTGTCATGGAGACGAGTCCTGAAGCCGGAAGAATCAAGGTAAGTTGAGAGGTACAGAGGCCTCACGTGATTCCCCGGTATTTCATTTAAATGCCTTGGGGAAGAGCGCGGGGGCCTCTGCAACCGCCACGGCCTCCCAAGAAAAATCACCCGCCCCCCAGTTTGCACACCCCTTAACTATACAGTTCAAAACAATGTCCACCCATAGACCGCCAGTAACTGAGGGAAAGCAGTGAAATCTCTCCAGCTTCTTTGAAAACAGCCGACAGTGAAAATATGGGAGTCCACAGATGCAACGTGCCCTATGCGATTCGTCACAAGCGCAGTGACTTAATAGTTACATAGTAGATGAGGTTGAAAAAAATAAAGACATGCGTCCATCAAGTTCAAGCTATCATCAGGGGTGTGTCCACACAGAGTCCAGGAAGAAATGTATACCAAACTGCAATGCGTGGTGTCCAGTAGTATCCTTAATGGAACCGAATGATAAACATGCAAGTCCAATAAACCTAAATACCACTTATAATAACGCACATATATGTAACGTAGTTGCAATCTTGTAGGAAAATGGAGAAGATAATCCTGCAAAAAAAGCAAACAAAAAAACAAATAATATGTATAAATGTTGAAACAATCTAAATAGGAATTAGATTGTTTTTAGATTGTTGAAACGTTTATATACAGTTTATTTATTTTTTGTTTTCTGTTTTGCGGGATTATCTTCTCATTCTCCTCCAAGGTTGCAATTATGTTATATATTTTTGCATTAATATAAGTGGTACAGTAATTAGTTTAATTGGACGTTTTTTCCCCGCTGATTTCCACTACCTTGGATTCATAAAAGAAGCATAATATCTGCTACAGTGATTCCATCTGCTGTATGCTATTGCTTACCTGTAGATTGATATCTGTTAATTACATGCCAGGTTATATGTTTTAATGTTTAACTTTATGGGAGTTTTTTTTAACAGCTCTATTTTTATCTATTAAATATTTTTGCAGCTGACTACAGCTTGGAGAGAGCGCTTCTAATCTTTGCTGAGAATATATAAAAAAAAAACGTATGAAATGTGCTCCAGTGGTTTAATATGAGGATACACTATTAAATATCAGTAATGAATACACTTATTGGAGTAAAGTCCAGTCCAAATAAGAGTGTGATAGCTCCTGGTGTCTATTAGCTGCATCGTGTAGGAGGGACCCCTTGTATCTACTCAAATTAATTCCTATACGGTGTGAAACAGAAGCGCATGGGACAAGGAACACCTTAAAAACAGTGCCACTCAAAATGCTTATCCGAGAGTATAGTTACTGGGTAGCAAGACTTTGTGTGCACAGATGCTTCTTCGCAGGCTGATGGCTCAGGGTTCATATTTTTTAAACACACCTTGAGTGCAAATTTGAAAATGTTGTTACTTAAAGTTTGGTAATAGAAGGAACACAGGGCACAACGGATTTCTGCAAATCTAAACTCATTTATTGAGCCAAAAATATTTTTTAAGGTGTGCAGCATTTACTTCATACTGTTACTTAAAGTTTGACATTTTTGTTGTTATTTAATATTAAAGATTTACATTATTTTTTATGGTGTTCTTTGTCCTATACACTTCTGACACTGACACACACACACACACACACACACACACACACACACACACACACACACACACACACACACACACACACACACACACACACACACACACACACACACACAGCTTGGGATCTTATGTCCCAGATTAAGACACAAAATGTATTATTTCTCTATATGAGGTTTATTTACAAGGATAAATAATACACCATCAGGCCCACCGTCCCTTTAAGTCAAAACAAATCATAAAATAAAGGCCTACTCCTCTAAGGAGACTAACTACACATTCAGATTCAACCTTTACTAACTGGATGGACAGCTAAGCTGGTTACCACCCTAAAACAGGTACAGGCAGTCCTCATTTTACAACGCTTCGCTTTACAACGAATGGCTTATCCAACGCTATGCAATGCATACCTATATTCATTTTTACAACGCCAAAATGGCTTATCCAACGCTCTTACGACGCTTTGCAACGTTATGTATGTGTGTATATTCACATAAACAACGTTGCAAACCGTCATAAGAGCGTATATATACAATATTATACTATATAATATTATATTATACTATATAATATATTATTTATTATGTTATATTATATATATAATACAGTATATACATTATATAATTTATGTGTGTGCTGAATATCTTATTGCCTGCATAAAATATTTGGTGTATTTTAGTGTTAAAAATGCCTTCAGGAACGGAACCTTTCACTTAAACAGTGTTCCTATGGGAAAACGTGTTTCGCTTTACAACGTTTCGCTTTACAACGCCATTATGAGTAACGCATTGTGTCGGATAACCGAGGACTGCCTGTACTAACTATTATAGTAAACATATACACTCTATGCACACAGCCATATAGTGTTTCTTTTATCTGTTATTCCAAGGTTATGGAGTAGACGTCT
This sequence comes from Ascaphus truei, assembly GCF_040206685.1. Classification (NCBI taxonomy): domain Eukaryota; kingdom Metazoa; phylum Chordata; class Amphibia; order Anura; family Ascaphidae; genus Ascaphus; species Ascaphus truei. The sequence goes on from NC_134485.1 coordinate 254,079,348, forward strand.
CCGCTTCAGCATGGTCTTGCGTCCTTCCTTCCTAAGGGAGCTCAGCCCCTTAAAGCTCAGAGAATCTCTCCTCTGTAAATCCAATTTTAAGGACAGGACATCCCCGCTTCAGCACAGTCTCACGTCCTTCCTTCCTCTTCCAGAGATTAAAACCCAGGCAGTCTGGAAACAGCAGTCTCTCTCAGGGTGTAGTCACTTCCTGACTTTTAAAACTCCATGAGCAATCAGGAGATCAGCCTGTTCAATTAGTTTGCAGCTGTTGCTGGCTTCTCTAGGGGAATTAACTCTCTGTATGCTGGAAAGTCCCATAGCTGCCCTATTCTAGCACCTAGAGACAGTGCTTGTATCACATATTCCCCTCCCCAGTGTAATATTGTCCTGTTAAGTGGCCTGTGCACTATTCCCGTGCACCAGTCTCTTTGTCAGATGTCTAACATCCATCACTTCCATTTCCTTGCCTTCCAGTTGAATACTTTTTCCTTTGGGGCAATTACTATTCCTTCTGGGCCTACAGTTCATTAAGATGCACCTCCATCTTCTTCCTCTTGTGCTCAGAGTCTCCTTTATACCGTTGGTTGTTGCCTGCGGGTTAGGGGAAGGCTTATTTAATGCTTGCTCCGATAGTTCAGCCTTTACAATCTCATTTTTTATTGGGGCAGTGTCCCCAACTATTACTGTACCCTTGTCTTCATGGATATTGGTTTCCGTTGCATCCAGACGCTTAGGCATGGCCAATGCCTTTTCATGTAATGGAGACATCTGTGCATTACTGTTCCGCAGAGCGTCACTCTGTTTTAACTCTACCGCCATCTTTTCCATGGACTCCTTCTCAAGGGTCTTCTTCATATGAGAAACCTCCTGCTGGGGTGTAATAGAGTCCAACATAGCATCCCACTCAGTCCTCAGAGTCTTGGGCTCCTTGCCTATGTCACGCTTTTAATTCGCTGCCTTCTTGCGGCCTGCACGTTCAGACTCCAGGTCTTTCCTCAGGTCTTGAAGCTGTCCTTCTGCACTTCTTTTTCCACTCAGTGCAGTTACCAGTTGAGCTTTTTTGGCATTGATTCACAATTCCACATCTCTCAGCTGATTCAATGCAAGGCTTAAACCTTTTTCCCTTTGTTCATTTCTGGCCTGCTGCTGTCGGTGGACCTCACGGACCTTTACCAACTCCCACTGCAGCTGGGTCCACTCATTGGCCGTGTGGTCCTGGGATTTGTGTTCTGCTGTTCGCTTTAGCTCTAGACTTTTCTGCAAGTTTAATTCCGTAACCCTTTTTTCCCCAACGTCAACTTTTCAGACTTCAAGGTTCTGAAGTTTTTTGTTTTTTTGTATTCTGCTTCCAGTGATGCTTGGATAAGGCTCAGTGTGGCCTTCAGCTCCTCATGCTGCTCTGTGGGGACACACTGTGTACTCAGCCATTCCTGTAGCACATGTACTTGGTTAGCTGCCTGGACACTTGCTTCCTATACTTAACCAAGCTCTGCTTTGAATGTGCAAGCTTCCCGCTGAGAAACTTCTAGCTCAGTGATGAAGTGTTGAACGTCTTGCTGGGACATCTCATAGAACCTTTTCCAGTCAACACTCTGTCTGACTCACTCGGCTTTCTGTTGCTGGTGGTAAGAGTAGTCTTTGTCAACTCAAGCTTTCCTGAAAATCCGAGGTCAACATTTTCTGGAGCTTCTGTTGCAAACGGAGGCTATCCTTTTCGCAGGGCCGCATAGGAGTCCTCATCATCGTCATCGTCCTCTTCCGAACTGCAAGGATTGTGTTTAACCGTAGAAACCCAGCCAAAAATATGCCCCACAGAAAGGTTACATTCCATTTGGTCAGAGTTCCGAGGGCAAACTGCAGCCACATGTCTAAGTTCATGGCATTTGTAGCACTCAGTGTACTTTCCAAAATTGGATCGTTTTTTGTCTCCAGTCTACTGGGAAGAATGTGACCGGAGTCTCTCCTGAGTGCTGTGGGACTTCCCACTCCTTTATGCAAGTCTACGAGTCCTTGGGGACTGTTATTCTGAGGCACAGACTTAACGGACCTCCTGACGCGCAGGAAGCGGGGTCCGGAAAACTCATCTGGACTTGAACTCCTGGACATCTCCTCAGCAGTCAAGTGACGTTTGACTAAGGCGACCAACTGCTCAGCGTCTTTATGGTCACTCTGGCTCACCCACTTCTGGATGGTGTGTGGAAGACCCCTCTGGAACCGGTCTATGACGACTCTGTTGACGACTGCGGTGGTGTACATACTTCCAGCTGGAGCCACTTCCTTGCAGAGTGTATAAGGTCATAGAGTTGAGTGGGGAGTCTTCTCTGTATCGTAATGCCAGGAATTAAACCGTTGGGCCCGAACTGCGAGGGTGACCCTTAACCATGCCATAATCTCAGCCTTCAGGGTGTCATAGTTTTTAGCTTGCTCTTGCTCCAAGTCATAAAAGGCTTTTTGTGAGTCACCCATCAGGAAGGGAGCAATTATTCCAGCCCACTCCTTAGCTGGCCACCCTTTGCGTACTGCAGTGCGCTCAAAAATTGGCAGGTATGCCTCAACATCATTGTCCATCGTCATTTTCTGAATGACGTGCGATTTTACCTGGCGAGTGGCCTGTGGGGCCCCGCTAGTCTGAGTGGTAAATCGCTCTCCCAACACTAGGAGCTCCTGGTGTAGGCGAAGGTGCGTCTCGTGTTGCTCTTCTTTTAGAGTCTTATGCAGTGACAGCACCATCTGCTGTACTAACAACGCCGTACTTTCCATTTGCATTTTTGAACTCTCCTCATGAGATTTTGGCAATTGTTGCAATCCCTGCATTAACTTAGCAGCGCACACTGTTTGGCTGCGCTGTAGAATAACTGTATTCTCTGCTTGAGCAATCTCGCTGTACCGAGGTCAAAAATTCTTCCATTTTTACTCTGAGGTGTATTTTTCCCCTTGACCTCTTGGAGGAGCTATCTCCTCAATCCTTCATATCTTTCCACGTGTATCCTGTAAGCACAACTGGTCATACAAAGTGGGACAGACTACTTCCAGAATGTGTTTTTTTACTTCAGTTGGGCGTCCATTTTAAATCCATGCATTTATTTTCAAACCCACATTTTCCGCTCAGTGACCTTTGGACTGCCCGCATTAAACTCCACCAATTGTGATGTCTCCATCACAGTGTAGGATTTTATGTCCCAGATTAAGGCAGGAAATGTAGTATTTCTCTATATGGGGTTTATTTACAAGGATAAATAATACACTAACAGGCCCACCATCCCTTTAAGTCAAAACAAATCATAAAATAAATGCCTACTCCTCTTAAGAGGCTAAATGCACATTCAGCTTCAACCCTTATTTATTGGATGGAAAGCTAAGCTGGTTACCACCCCAAAACAGGTACTATTATAGCTAAACATAAACACTCTCTGCACACAGCCATGCCATATAGTGTTTCTTTTATCTGTTATTCCAATGTAATGGAGTAGACGTCCCCGCTTCAGCATGGTCTTGCGTCCTTCCTTCCTTGGGGAGCTCAGCCCCACAAGAGCTTAGAGAATCTCTCCTCTAAGTCCAATGTTAAGGACAGGACATCTCCACTTCAGCACGGTCTTGTGAACTTCCTTCCTCTTCCAGGGATTAAGACCCATGCAGTCCCAGCAGACTCTGCGATCAGCATTCAGCAGGTCTAGGGGACTGTGTCACCTTCCACAGCTGGGCAGAACTCTTCTCTGTCCCCCTTCTCTGTGAACAGCTGTCTCTCTCAGAGTGTGGTAACTTCCTGACTTTTAAAATTCCATAAGCAATCAGGAGTTCAGCCCGTTCAATTAGTTTGCAGATGCTGCTGGCTTGTCTAGGGGAATTAACTCTCGTACGCTGGAAAGACCGATAAATGCCCTATTTTAGCACCTAGAGACAGTGATTATATCACACACACACATAAATATACATATATATATATATATATATATATATATATATATATATATATATATATATATATATATATATATATATATATATATACACACATACACACACACACACATAAATAAATAAGAAAGGGAGTTAGCACAGCTTAGAAAACAATAACATATACTAGCGAGTGCACATGTCATCGTAGATAAGTACAAATATACAGTATTTCACCCAGACTCAATTGTATGGAGAAGAAGACAACACATCCGGGTGAGTGATCAAAAAAATATATTATACAGAACAACTTTCAATGTTTCGGAACCACTCTGCGAGCCTTCATGGTATATACAGTATATCATTATTTACTATATAGATGGAAGATGAAGCAGCTTGCGTATGAGTTATTTATGCTATTTATATGAAAATATGTAACATACTGTAGCTTTTAGTAAATGATATAACTAAGAAACAACCATTGTAGTTGGATATAGATAGATAGATGCCCTACTGCAATGTTTGTTTAATTGTTACATAGGATAGCAGATGCATGTACATCAGAAATAACATATTTCTTTATTATATAATGTATAACATTATCATATTAATAGTGTCATGAAAATTAAAGCACCCGCCCCAACCAAGTTTTTTGCAGAATCCTTCGACAACCCCTTGTGAAGCCCCAAAGAACACAAGTTAAATAGACAATGCAGAAACATACAATCCCATATTTATTAAATGGTGCTACCTTTAAGACACCTTCACGTGTCAAAAGGCACCTTACAGCCATTCACGTGAATGGGTTGCAAGGTCTCTTCCATAGCTAGAAGGTGCACTGCTTAGTATATATGGACACATTGCAGAATAGATAGCATTTACAGTGATGGGTAATGCAATCGAGGGCAGTCTGAAGTGTTCTGTGGTTAGCAATGGTCTTGTGAGTCAGATAGACTATTCAAGAAGGGAGGGGCTTGACATAAGACATAGGATCAGCCTGCGGGAGGCAATAGCATGCAGCTTATGATTTTAGGTGGTAACTGCTTGCTAAGAGAATGTCAGCTTTGAGGATGTAATATTGTTTGGAAGTTAAACAAGAAACGTGAGGAGAAGAGGAAAGGAGCACTAATGTAATGGGTGTTCATGTCACGGGTGCAGACAGGGCCCCAGGAAAATCCATGCTGCACATGTGTGAGGATAAAAAAAAGAAAGCACTCTCGTGGACTTGTGCAAAGTTTTATTTAATCAACAGTGGTCGACGTTTCATTCCCTGTCACAAACCTTTCTCAAGACTTGCACAAGTCCACAAGGCTGCCTTATGTTCTATCCTCATACAAGCAAAGTTGACATTGCTCAAAGAAGGAAGGAATAAACCTCCTGGTTAAACAAATATGCCAAAGAGATACATGTTATACTGTACAGTAGTAGCATAAAAGAAAGAATTGTACAATCTGTCTAGTTAATATACATGTGTCCTGGAACAGGACTGTTTATTTCTCTGTATTTTTCCAGCTCTCAGGCTGCCAGCCCTCTCCAGCTAAAGTTACATGATTGTCCCTGCTCTGAAGCAGCCAGAGCTGTGTATATTGCAACATAGTTATATCTGCATGTTGTTATGCCCCTTAGTGTGTTCCTGTCTGACAGGAAAGTGTGTTTCCTTCTTTTCCTACAAGCAGCCTAAGTGAGTAGACACATCTTCCACTGCTCCCTCAGAAAGGAAATCCTTTTTACCTTCCCCTCAGAGAAGCACTTCTCATAGCAGAACACCTTCCTCTCATAGGTTATTCTCCTGACAAGAGAAATCTGCCAGCACAATTATTTCTTTTATATTTCTGTTAACTCCCCTCAATAAAGTTGAAGAAAATAGAAGGACTTTGTGTGCTTTAAAAGGGGACGAGTAAAGCTACATGGACTTACTCAAATGCTACATATGAGCCTGGGTCCAGAATAACATGTGTCTGGGGTTCTTCATCCATTGAGAATTCTTTTGTTGACCCATTTGAAAGTATCATAACCTATTACAAATCAACTCTTCTCCAGGACCATTATTCATACTAACTAGAACAATGTGATCAACATAAAGTTTTAGAAGAATACATAAAGCGGATCTTACTTTAGAAGAGTTAGCATTTTACTGAACATTACTTGCTAGGTCTACATAAAACAACTGTTGTCCATTCAGCTCTTTCAAATGTTTTGATGACTGTAGAGAAATGATCATACTTTGCCTCCAGCTCCAGGAGAAGAATCAATCATATCAATGCCCATGCAGTCATGGAGGATCTGCCCATTGCAGATGACATGTGGTATATAGACGTGTCCTTCAATGCAGCACTCAATAAACTCCATGTTGTTCTCAGTCAGTGTTCCCGTTTTATCTGTAAATATGTACTCAACCTACAGAAATAAAATTAAGAAAATGTCCTTTTCAGTATTCAGAAACGGAGAAAGCACTGGGGGGGGGGGGGGGAAAGGAAGTAACTATATATCGTTAATGACGGCTTTTTAACCAAATTCAGAATATGACAGGGGTTTGTTTACTATGCAGACTCTTATTTTAAAAAGGATCAAACATTTGTTCAATTACAATGGCAACAACCCCATCATTTGAAAACTGAAAAAGCTACTGTTAAGAACAGCTAAAGTAATTAGCAAGAGTGTAATCATTAGAACGATTCCAAACAGAAGGTGCTAATTATCTCCATATACTCATCTCTAACTTGATAGCAATGTCCCCACATATTTACAAACAGTGCACATACTGGCAAATAAATACCAGCTGGTTGTAATCATTACATTGCCCGTGTATAAAGCTCAATGTATTTGGTAAAGCTGAACCTTATCTCCAAGTATGGAGCACAATAAAAAGAGGAGGTTTTTGTCGTAGACCATTTACTGTGATTAATTGTGGACAGATTCATATAGAAAGAAATCATTAATTATTGTACATCACAGGTTAAAAAGTGAGCAACTAAATGCGGCGCTCTGATCTGGTTAAAATGTGATAATTACCCAAGAATACCCAGAATTGTATACACATTGCTATTAGATATTAATACCCCCCCATCCCCAAAAAATAGCTGTATATAAAAAAAATGATAATATAAAAAATGGAAGCTATTTCACGCCTTGCAGCACCCTATTAAGTATACAATTATAATTAAATACTTTTAAATCGGTACCTAGCTGATGCGACTCCAGCTCCTGGGCACCAACTAATTAACAGTTCCTCTGAAGGCCTCTGACTAATTAATCCTTTCTCAGCCCCTCCTCGAGGACACCAGGGGCTGCAAGGTCCGCTTCACCCCTTACCCAATGCTCTCTGTATCTTCAAGGGCCACTAACCTGAGCCCCAGAGGTTTTCGGGGAAAGTGGAGAGCCACAACGTCAGACTTCAGCCACAGAGGCATGTGGTAAATGGGGCCAGGGAGGCAAACTCAATTACCGATTTCTTTGGAGGAGGAAGGGAGGGGGGGGGGGGCAGAGGCCCTTGAAGTTTTATTTATCTTATTTGTTATGTGCTCCATTTAAAGGAACTATTTTATTAAAAATTGGAAGAAGGAAAGCATTTCTCAACCAACATTGAAAAAAAGCTTAGAAATCATTCCAAACACACAAAATAATAATAATAATAATAATAATAATAATAATATGTAGCCTCTAATAATAATAATCCCCAAAGGACAGGGCTTTACCTTATCATTAATGGCCTGGTCAGTTGAAGGCCCAAGGCAAAGGCAGTAATTGCCAAGTTATGCCCTGTCCCTTGGCGATTATTACTTAATTGATACAGACTCATCCTGCTGTCATTTTTACTTGAAAGCCATAGATGCATCTTCCTTGTATATGTTTACAAGCATGATATTTGCATCCAGTGATGCAGTTAAAGGCTGTGATGGCTGTTTAATGGGCCAACATGAGAGTTCTTCATAGATTAAATTCTAGTACACAGAGCTCTCAAAACACAACTTGAAAGCAAGAATCAATCTTGAAAGTGCTCATGAAGGGACCTATGAGGATTCAAAAGACTCATGTTGATCCATTGAAAGGTATTGCGAACTATGATAAATCTACACTTTATGATCTATATGATTTCTAGAACTTTTAACTAAACTCCCATGATATAAAATTATTTGGCAAATACACTATTTTATATTTTCATATGTAAACTTAGCTAAAAGATCCAGTGGCAGATTTATATAATGCAACCTCTGGAGACACAGGCAAACTACCACAGATAAATGAAATTCAGTGTTACGAAGAGCATCTAAACATGGAAATGCAGATGTGTCATATCTCTGTGCTCCTAGGCAAATATTTCTCTAGAAGTTTCACCTGTCCCAGCTCTTCATTCAGATCTGAAGTGTTCACAAGAGGACCTTCCCCTGTTGTCTCGTCAAACATTTCCTCATCCCAGGTGAGGAAATAGGAGCCCAGGAACTTCTGCATTTCCACTGTCACGTACATAGACACCGGGATAATGTAGTTGAAAAGGACCATGAAAGCCAGAAAGTCTGTGAATGCTCTGAGGAACTGAAAAGGCACACAACCGGACTTTTAAGACAATTAAAAATAAATAAAAAAAAGAATAAAAAATGCACTGATTAAGTGTGAATACATGTGAAATGTGATACTGTAACACGCCTATGCGTTTCACACTGCTCTGTGTATAATACAGATACAGTACACACGCTGCTCTGTGTATACTACAGATACAGTACACACGCTGCTCTGTGTATAATACAGATACAGTACAGTACACACGCTGCTCTGTGTATAATACAGATAAAGTACAGTACACACGCTGCTCTGTGTATAATACAGATACAGTACAGTACACACGCTGCTCTGTGTATAATACAGACATTGAATGGCTATTGGATTTTTATGACAACAACTCGCGATTGCCCACTTGAGTTTCTCGACGGTATTGCAGACAACGCTAAAATGCCCTTTTCTCATCCGGACAAAACGATAAACAAGCTGCGTGTTTAAGTCGGCACGATTCAAATAAATTGCGCGCCATCGCATGGGTATTCCGATCTACACAGCACGTTAAATGTTCGAATAACGGCCGCTCCATCAGTATATCATATCTTTCAAACGCTAATATATATGCTTTAATGCATCTGATATAAAGGTGCAGTTTTCCTAACCTGTGTTTTTTGCCCTTCCTTTTAGGTTGGGAAGCAAGGGGTCCCGGGAGCTGAAATGTGGTATTTTCAGCTCTGGGAATACCTACTACTGAAGTTATCACCTCCACAGCAAACAAAATGGAGGTTTAAATCTTCCACATCACGCAAGGCAACAGAAAGCATCATATGTTGCGACTTCCTAATGGCCAGCATGAAGCGGGGGCTTAAACAAAACAGGAAATACTGGCGGCATTTTTCCTGGTAGGTATATCGGGAACCATGAAACAAATCTGGTGTATCTCCCAGAACCCTCTGCTTCCCATCCATTTAAAATAAGGAAGGATGGGCTCAGAGTGTACCCTGCCCCATCAAAGTGAACTTACACAGTAGCCAGCTGTGGCTATATAAATTAGCTTATTGGTATATTAGATGTATGCAATATCTCTTCCAGTTTTAAAAGTCGTCATTTGCATGAAATAGGGTGGGAATTGTGAAACATAGCTAATAAATTCTTTAACCTGGACTATATGAGCGGATTTGCTTCATCACAGCAAAATAAATGTTTCCTTCCCACCCGTCACCCTGATGTAAGGAATCAGTTTAACAGTCTTGATTTCTATTCCCTTTATGGGCTAACGAAAGAAACTGTTATTAATTGTTGCCATTCCGAAAGCTCTACACGTACTGTATGTTATGTTTGGATACCAGGTATAATCTCTTGGTACCAGGTGAAATGGAAGATTTCAACCGGCCTGCAAGGTAACTGGGAGTATAAACTATTTCCCACAAATTTTTTTTTTACTCATCACAACAGGAGGGAACCGTAGGACAGAACCACATCTTCCCTGTTACCAGGGACTCTCCCATTCATAAAATATTCACCTGGGAAATTCAGGTTCAAAATGGGGCAGCTATTTGAGTACCGTCTCCCCTCCAATTTATGCAGGGAAAAAAACTGTAAAGTATAGGGTTGATTCCAAGAGGACTGCTTCGTGCTAATTAAAATGCAGCATTAATAATATTTAACATGCATACTATATTCCTGATTCCTATGGATGAACTAACTGAGCAATGTTTGCGGTGTAATAATACCATTGTTCAGGTAGTAGTGACTCATGAACAAAATCGAGATTTCCTGATTTTTAAATCAATGATAGCACCCACAGGATTACAATACTTTACAATAATTCCTTTAATTATTTATATATGAAAATAATTATACTGTATTTACAATTAAAAAAATAATAACATTAAAATGTTGGAAACAATTATATATATTCAATAGGTAAACTGAAATATTTGTGTTGCAACATTACTCTTTATACTTTTTTGTTTGCTATACTTTGTCCTAGAATATTTGTGCGATACACATAGAAGAGGAAACCCCCCCTAATCTTCCCTCCTTTCATCCAATTGCAGTAAAAAATATAACTGAGTCCCAGTAAAAAAATAATCTGCATTATAAGATTTCCCTGTACATAACTTTATTGTATGAAGTAATTTTAAAGCATAGACAACTTGCTCCAGAACTGAAGGTATTAAAGTCACATGTGACACCTATTTAAGATTATGAAACAATGGGTTGTACTGGTAGATCTGGTAGTAATCATGCAATTTTTTTACGGTTAGATTTGTGATTTAGACAATTAACTATTGACCTACTAGTGAGATACCCGACATACATCTCCAGATATTCCTTCTATTGGACTTTTCCATTAATATATATTATATATATATATATATATATATATATACAGCTCAACCCCCTTATAACGTAGTGCTTGGGGTCCAAAGAATCACATCGCGTTATAAGCGGATCACGTTAGAAATAATGTACAATTGTATGCATTTTATAATAAAGTATTTAAAATACCAATAATCGTGTTGTAAAGTATTCATAAATACGAAAATTGGGAGCCACGCTTGCATCGCGGATTCGCCTTGTAACGGATCGCGCTATAACGAGGTTGAGATATATATATACTGTATATATATATTATATATATACTGTATATATATATATATATATATATATATATATATATATATTTTATTTATCAATCCGTTCCTGTATTTCTTACCAAGTTTCTCTGTCTTTCAGGGTCAGTTTTTTGGTTGTACCAAGGTTCATCACGGGTAGACTCGCTCTGCCAAACATACTTAAGGACTGTATTAATTAAGGCTTTGCTGATCAGAATACAGAGGTACACAATAAGGAATGCATTCATTGACCTAGAAATAAAAACAAAATTTTTATTGCGTATCTGCTAATTTCAGCCCCAGAAAAGTACTTAACTGAAAGTACACAAATATTTTAAATACAAAACACAAATGTGCAAACACGATAAAAAAGCCCAATAGAATGAGCCTCTTTTATAACATTTACTGAGTAGGACTCTAAAGCACAGGACACTTACAGCATAAACCAGAGGTCCCCAACTCCAGTCCTCAAGGACCGCTAACCGTGCAGGATTTAAGGATAGACTCATTAGCACAGGTGGCCCAATCATTTTGACGGAACCACCTGTGCTCTAGCATGGGTATCCGTAAAACCTGCACCGTTAGTGGTCCTTGAGGACTGTGTTGGGGACCTCTGCATAAACCATCGTAAGAGGTTCCAGGAAGCCAGTATGCATCTACAGTTGCCATCTTAACCTCATTCAACACATTCCAGACAAATGTCCTTTCTAACCTTTAACCTTGCTGGTATGTGAATATTGTTCTAAATAGACATGTGCAAAACTGTGTTTGCAAAGCGTTTTGCGAGAAACTGCTTCACAAGATATTTAAGCAAGTTATGCAGGGCTAAAACAAAATATGGAAAAATCATTTGCCGTGATGCAGGAATCTGCAAGATTTTGCAACATTGAGATATCCAGAACTGGAAATAAAGCATTTGCTGGAGAAGAGAGTCCTGAGTTAACCTGGAAATAAGCTAAATTAAATATGCAAATAAGCTTGTAACTCAGGTATCTCCCCTGATTTGGAGGAGGTTGTTTTTTCTGTCTGTGGATCCAGTATCCGTGTTAAGTAGTTTAAATAAACATTTTTTAGCCAATTTTGCTGGTGAGTCTTAGTTTGCATGAGGAGCGGCTGTTTCCTGATCTCATCCTTACCAGCTGGAGAAGAGAGTCCTGAGTTAACCTGGAAATAAGCTAAATTAAATATGCAAATAAGCTTGTACCTCAGGTATCTCCCAACGTGTTGTATAGAGGTATACAAGTCAGTGGGTACTCTACTAAATAGGTTTCTCTGTCTCTCTCTTGGCAAAACCAAAAAAAATGCTTGCAAATTGTTTTCACGCAAAACCAAGGGCAAGCAATTTATTTCTACACTCAATCAACCATTGGAACAAGTGAGGCACATCCAGAACCGAAGTATTTAATATAATACAGAGCACTGAAGAGATTAATGCAATTATTTGCATTGCCCTAGCATGAAAGTGTTAATATATAGTGTATAACTCTATAGAGAATTACAGGGATTGATGCAGTGAATTACTACCATTATTATGGTTATAATAACAATAATATCAATATTACTTTTATAATTTATTTTCAAGCCAACATATTCTACTCCTAAATATAATGGGTAAGTGGTTCACTTTTTTCTCTCTAAGCCAAGACTAGTAAATTGCTTCGCATGGTTTCCATCATACATCATGCATGAAAACAGACTTTACTTTTCGACAGCTGATCTCTTCTGTGATTTTGACTGGTAATTTAATGCCATCTTGGTTTCCATGCCGGTGTATATTGCAACACCTAGAATACAAAGAATGAGTTAGTGGGGATTGTAATGTGAGACCTGTGAACAATAACATCTATATTGCATACAAGAGCCACAAATCACGATAACCAAAGCAGTGAAGGAATCTTCATATCATTCAAAGTAAAGATTTTCATGATATTCTTATTTACTTCTGCTATTTACTGTATATAGTGCTGCCAGCATACAGGGACAATATCTCTACCCCTCCATACTCTATAGGCTAATTTGTACAACTTGTAGCACACCTAGACAAAGTGATTTATACAAGGTCACCATGAACCTGCCGTGCATCTCAATCTTGTTTTTTTTTTTCAGTTGCACTTGCCACTTTTCCATAAAAATGTATGAGAAAACATATATTCAAACAGAAACATGCGTGTATTTTTAGAACACACACACGAGCACGCACACGCATTTAATCATTATGGCACCAGGTACGTGTCGGTTTATAATTGTTACAAACATTACAATTCAACGACAAAAAAATGGACTATTATAACACCACATGGAATAAGCGCATCAAGACATAAATGTAACACTGGGGAAAAGTAGTCCCTGACCTGAAGAGCTTACAATTGAATCAGCCCATAAAGAGACATGTAGAAACAATTAGAGTACATTTGGGTGCCTTGGTTAGTGTGTGATAATACTGTCGTTTACTGAGTAGTCATCATCCAGGACTATTTAAACGCTTTCTTTAAAGAAGTAATACAAGCTGCTTTTTGTTCCTTCCATTTTTTTTAATACAGGGATGAAGCAGGGGGTCTCCGGAGCTGAAAGCCGTTAATTTCAGCTCCTGGTACCCCCTACTTCCGGAGATACTTACCTCCGAAGGGAGTGCCGGTATCTTTGCAGTTTTCTGCTTCGTCGTCACTTGGGCCAATAGGATGCTGAACCTGATGATGTTGTGGCTTCCCATTAGCCTGTAGAGTGGCTACCGGCACCCCCTATGGAGGTAAGTACCTGCAGGACCTGAGGGGCCCCAGAGCTGAAATGTATGTGTTCAGCTCCGGAGAGACACCAGATTAAATTCTCTATTCAAAAAATGAAGAAAAATAAATAGACGCTCGGATTGCCACTTTAACAGGTGAGTTTTCCAATGTGTTTTGAAGTTAGGGAGAGAAGAAGATGTGGGTGCATATTGCGAGGGGGGATTTCCATGTAAAAAGGGTTCTAGGCATGAGAAAGCTGTAGTGACAAGGCCAGTAGAGAGAGGACAGGCCTGGGCAAAGCTTAGAGAGCGAGTAAGGGTATAGTAAGTATAGTAAGCAAGAGTCTAAACCGGAGATAATGTATAAGGAGGAGCACAGGAGGAGAAAGCCTTGAAAAAAGGAGAATAATTTTGTAATGAATGCATGAATGCAGAGTGTAATATGAGCCTGCAGAGAGTTTTGAGGAGGAGTGAAGCAGAGACTGATGGAGAGGAGGGTAAAGCTACTCTTACAGTGACATTCTGAAAAGATTGAAGGGTAGAAAGTTGAGAGGCAGGAAGGCCAGGAAGAGAAATGTTGCAGTAGTCCAGACAGGAGAGAATTGGGGCACATATTTTAGAGATGTTACGGACAAAGAAGTGTCAAGATTTAGCAATAGCATTAATGTGAGGGGAGAACAAAAGAGAAGAATCAAATATGGCATCTAAACACCCGGCTTGGGGAACTGTATTGTAGTGTTACTGACTTGAGACATGAGTAGCTCTTCACCATACATTATTTAAGTTATGGTGGTAAATAATGTGTGGTGAAGACCTACTCATGTCTCAAGTTGCAAAGCCAGTACCACCAACCTCACACTGATGAGACCCACAAGGTCGAAACAGTCTGTCTGTGAGTGGGTTATTGGCTTTGCATCTCATCCCAAGCTATGTTTAAAAGCTGTGTTTAAAACAGCATGCATGGTCTTAAGGTTTTAACCATGTAATGTGGTCTTGAGACAACAGGTGGCACTGTGTGCTCATTTGCATGTCATTTCCCAGAATCCCTTGCTGCAGTGGAAACATAGCATGCTAGGTGATAATGGTGAAAAGCATGGTTACAGACCTGTCTAAGACACGTGAATGTGCTCACAAGTAATATATATATATATATATAGGTAACAGAGCAGATGGCACACAAATACAGATGAGGACAGGTGCTTAGTCCCATATGAATGAATACAATCAAAGGCTCCTTACCAGGCAGACCAGAGAATCCAGGGAATCCAAAGCAGGCACAGCAAGGAAGAGACAGCACACTTGTTTGATAAAGGTCCTGTTTTTAGGACCGAAACGTTGGTGTTTTGTGCCTGCTTCACTAATACAATTCTTTTTGCTAACAAGTGTGCTGTCTCTTCCTTGCTGTGCCTGCTTTGGATTCCCTGGATTCTCTGGTCTGCCTGGTAAGGAGCCTTTGATTATATATATATATATATATATATATATATATATATATATATATATATATATATATATATACATGTAGAGGTATCAGTACCGTGTTAGCTGAGCTTCAATAATCAAAAAATAAATAGATGATACCGTTCTGTGGCTAACGAAATGCTTTTATTTGTGCGAGCTTTCGAGATACACTGATCTCTTCTTCCGGCGATGTTACAATGAATGAAGCAAGGATAACTTAAAAACAGTGTCTCTTGGAATGTTATCTGTGCTTGTCCTTCCCCCGGTGTGGATGTGTTTTATGGCTAGAGGTGTCAAAGGGTAACTGAAAGCAAGTGAAGAAAGAGTGTGTATGTGTATCAGTGTGAATAAAAATGAATGGAGAGCCCACAGTATAAACAGTGCTCTACACAAGGCTCCCGACTGACATTAAGGGCCTCATGCAGAGAGCATCGAATTTTCAAATTGGCGAATTTCTTAAAAAGTAGCTTTTTTGGAGAGTTTTATTCTCCATATGCAGAAAACTTCGAATTCTGCTATGTTTAACATGGATGCGTGTGGCGAGTTTAAATGGGAAAGATGCGCGCTTCAGAAATGTGTAAAGAAAAAATCGCGCATTTTTTGTCCCCTTTGCTATAGGCGGCGAGCGCCATCTTATTGCCAACTTTTCCTGGCGCGGCAAAAATGAGAAAATCGCGCCATTTTCCTGGCGCGAACAGCCGCTACATGCCGTTCGCGCCTCTCTGCATTCGGAGAGTTTTAAAAATGGCGAGATGGAGGTTCTCGCCAGCCGCGAGGCGAGTTTTAGAAATAGAAAAAAAAAATTGGCGCGTTTTTCGTAACTCGCCATTTTCTGCCGTTTTCTGCGCAAAATTGTACAAAAAATGGCGAATTTTGAAATAACGATGCTCTCTGCATGAGGCCCTAAATGTTTATCAGTTACAGAATGCACTTATTAGGCTCGCTACTATAATATGAGTACTTCAGTTGTATTTATTTTGAGTAAGACTAAAGAAAATGTATGGTTCTCAATACTTTTTACAAACAAAGAAAATGTGTGTTAGCTTGAGTCGTAAAAAACTAAATCCATGAGTGATTATATCAAACTAGTAAAATATTTGCCACTGTGCTACAGCTAGTCCTCGCTATCCAGTTTTTCACTTTACAACGAATGGCTTATCCAACACTTTACAATGCAACCCTATGGGCCATTTTTCGATGCAGGAATGCGTTATCCAACGCCTGAATGCGTTATCCAATGCTCACCGCTACTAATTAACATGGGACTCACTTTACAACGGTTTCACTATCCAACCCTACTTCCAGAACGGATTCCGTTGGATAACCGAGGACTGCCTGTATTCTATCTATCTGACAAGAAAGCTACAGGTACGCATGTATGTAATTCACTGCCTTCAAATAAGAAATCAGAGATCTTACAAAACAAATAGTTTGAGCCTATTCAAATTTAATTACAGACATGATACACATGGGTTAAGTTGACACAACTATTTTGCAGACAGTCTACCAATTTAATTAACTTGTAATGGTAACAATGCAAAAGCAATACCTAGATCAGTTAATACTCTTCCACCTGCTTGTAAAACACAAACAACTCTGAGCTACTGTATACAGTATGTCCTCGGATGAGGAAGCAATAATTGTTAGCATAGTTCTGCATAGTCGTTTTAAAATAATACACTCTTGGGTGCATATAAAAATGGTTATATATGACAATCTGGAAAACGAATAATATATTAGCCATGTCATTATTATAAATAATGGGAACAAACGGAAACACATTGAATATATACAAACACCATTATGACAAGCATACAGAAGGAGGTTATACAAGTGAGTTTTACATTGATAAATATAGCAATATTGTGACTCCATCCAAAATAAAAATGAACTATAAGAATTTCCAATCGGGAATTAGAGGCACGTGATTACGCATAGAATAAATGGAAAGGATTCCTATACATATGCCAGTTAAAGTGCCACTCTACGGGGTACTAATGGTTTTGCAAGAGGAAGCTATGTCAGTAAAGTGTAATAACTTCATAGTGAGTCAGTGATTACAACATGAGAGCTAGAAGCCACCGGTGCAAACATAGGTACTCATGGAAAATGTAGGCTCACTCTCAGATGAGTGTATAACTCCTGATATGGATCAGAGGGGGCTGTTAATTTCAGCTCCTGGTACCCCCTACTTCCGGAGATACTTACCTCCGAAGGGAGTGCCGGTATCTTTGCAGTTTTCTGCTTCGTCGTCACTTGGGCCAATAGGATGCTGAACCTGATGATGTTGTGGCTTCCCATTAGCCTGTAGAGTGGCTACCGGCACCCCCTATGGAGGTAAGTACCTGCAGGACCTGAGGGGCCCCAGAGCTGAAATGTATGTGTTCAGCTCCGGAGAGACACCAGATTAAATTCTCTATTCAAAAAATGAAGAAAAATAAATAGACGCTCGGATTGCCACTTTAACAGGTGAGTTTTCCAATGTGTTTTGAAGTTAGGGAGAGAAGAAGATGTGGGTGCATATTGCGAGGGGGGATTTCCATGTAAAAAGGGTTCTAGGCATGAGAAAGCTGTAGTGACAAGGCCAGTAGAGAGAGGACAGGCCTGGGCAAAGCTTAGAGAGCGAGTAAGGGTATAGTAAGTATAGTAAGCAAGAGTCTAAACCGGAGATAATGTATAAGGAGGAGCACAGGAGGAGAAAGCCTTGAAAAAAGGAGAATAATTTTGTAATGAATGCATGAATGCAGAGTGTAATATGAGCCTGCAGAGAGTTTTGAGGAGGAGTGAAGCAGAGACTGATGGAGAGGAGGGTAAAGCTACTCTTACAGTGACATTCTGAAAAGATTGAAGGGTAGAAAGTTGAGAGGCAGGAAGGCCAGGAAGAGAAATGTTGCAGTAGTCCAGACAGGAGAGAATTGGGGCACATATTTTAGAGATGTTACGGACAAAGAAGTGTCAAGATTTAGCAATAGCATTAATGTGAGGGGAGAACAAAAGAGAAGAATCAAATATGGCATCTAAACACCCGGCTTGGGGAACTGTATTGTAGTGTTACTGACTTGAGACATGAGTAGCTCTTCACCATACATTATTTAAGTTATGGTGGTAAATAATGTGTGGTGAAGACCTACTCATGTCTCAAGTTGCAAAGCCAGTACCACCAACCTCACACTGATGAGACCCACAAGGTCGAAACAGTCTGTCTGTGAGTGGGTTATTGGCTTTGCATCTCATCCCAAGCTATGTTTAAAAGCTGTGTTTAAAACAGCATGCATGGTCTTAAGGTTTTAACCATGTAATGTGGTCTTGAGACAACAGGTGGCACTGTGTGCTCATTTGCATGTCATTTCCCAGAATCCCTTGCTGCAGTGGAAACATAGCATGCTAGGTGATAATGGTGAAAAGCATGGTTACAGACCTGTCTAAGACACGTGAATGTGCTCACAAGTAATATATATATATATATATAGGTAACAGAGCAGATGGCACACAAATACAGATGAGGACAGGTGCTTAGTCCCATATGAATGAATACAATCAAAGGCTCCTTACCAGGCAGACCAGAGAATCCAGGGAATCCAAAGCAGGCACAGCAAGGAAGAGACAGCACACTTGTTTGATAAAGGTCCTGTTTTTAGGACCGAAACGTTGGTGTTTTGTGCCTGCTTCACTAATACAATTCTTTTTGCTAACAAGTGTGCTGTCTCTTCCTTGCTGTGCCTGCTTTGGATTCCCTGGATTCTCTGGTCTGCCTGGTAAGGAGCCTTTGATTATATATATATATATATATATATATATATATATATATATATATATATATATATATATATATATATATATATATATATATATATATACATGTAGAGGTATCAGTACCGTGTTAGCCGAGCTTCAATAATCAAAAAATAAATAGATGATACCGTTCTGTGGCTAACGAAATGCTTTTATTTGTGCGAGCTTTCGAGATACACTGATCTCTTCTTCCGGCGATGTTACAATGAATGAAGCAAGGATAACTTAAAAACAGTGTCTCTTGGAATGTTATCTGTGCTTGTCCTTCCCCCGGTGTGGATGTGTTTTATGGCTAGAGGTGTCAAAGGGTAACTGAAAGCAAGTGAAGAAAGAGTGTGTATGTGTATCAGTGTGAATAAAAATGAATGGAGAGCCCACAGTATAAACAGTGCTCTACACAAGGCTCCCGACTGACATTAAGGGCCTCATGCAGAGAGCATCGAATTTTCAAATTGGCGAATTTCTTAAAAAGTAGCTTTTTTGGAGAGTTTTATTCTCCATATGCAGAAAACTTCGAATTCTGCTATGTTTAACATGGATGCGTGTGGCGAGTTTAAATGGGAAAGATGCGCGCTTCAGAAATGTGTAAAGAAAAAATCGCGCATTTTTTGTCCCCTTTGCTATAGGCGGCGAGCGCCATCTTATTGCCAACTTTTCCTGGCGCGGCAAAAATGAGAAAATCGCGCCATTTTCCTGGCGCGAACAGCCGCTACATGCCGTTCGCGCCTCTCTGCATTCGGAGAGTTTTAAAAATGGCGAGATGGAGGTTCTCGCCAGCCGCGAGGCGAGTTTTAGAAATAAAAAAAAAAAATTGGCGCGTTTTTCGTAACTCGCCATTTTCTGCCGTTTTCTGCGCAAAATTGTACAAAAAATGGCGAATTTTGAAATAACGATGCTCTCTGCATGAGGCCCTAAATGTTTATCAGTTACAGAATGCACTTATTAGGCTCGCTACTATAATATGAGTACTTCAGTTGTATTTATTTTGAGTAAGACTAAAGAAAATGTATGGTTCTCAATACTTTTTACAAACAAAGAAAATGTGTGTTAGCTTGAGTCGTAAAAAACTAAATCCATGAGTGATTATATCAAACTAGTAAAATATTTGCCACTGTGCTACAGCTAGTCCTCGCTATCCAGTGTTTCACTTTACAACGAATGGCTTATCCAACACTTTACAATGCAACCCTATGGGCCATTTTTCGATGCAGGAATGCGTTATCCAACGCCTGAATGCGTTATCCAATGCTCACCGCTACTAATTAACATGGGACTCACTTTACAACGGTTTCACTATCCAACCCTACTTCCAGAACGGATTCCGTTGGATAACCGAGGACTGCCTGTATTCTATCTATCTGACAAGAAAGCTACAGGTACGCATGTATGTAATTCACTGCCTTCAAATAAGAAATCAGAGATCTTACAAAACAAATAGTTTGAGCCTATTCAAATTTAATTACAGACATGATACACATGGGTTAAGTTGACACAACTATTTTGCAGACAGTCTACCAATTTAATTAACTTGTAATGGTAACAATGCAAAAGCAATACCTAGATCAGTTAATACTCTTCCACCTGCTTGTAAAACACAAACAACTCTGAGCTACTGTATACAGTATGTCCTCGGATGAGGAAGCAATAATTGTTAGCATAGTTCTGCATAGTCGTTTTAAAATAATACACTCTTGGGTGCATATAAAAATGGTTATATATGACAATCTGGAAAACGAATAATATATTAGCCATGTCATTATTATAAATAATGGGAACAAACGGAAACACATTGAATATATACAAACACCATTATGACAAGCATACAGAAGGAGGTTATACAAGTGAGTTTTACATTGATAAATATAGCAATATTGTGACTCCATCCAAAATAAAAATGAACTATAAGAATTTCCAATCGGGAATTAGAGGCACGTGATTACGCATAGAATAAATGGAAAGGATTCCTATACATATGCCAGTTAAAGTGCCACTCTACGGGGTACTAATGGTTTTGCAAGAGGAAGCTATGTCAGTAAAGTGTAATAACTTCATAGTGAGTCAGTGATTACAACATGAGAGCTAGAAGCCACCGGTGCAAACATAGGTACTCATGGAAAATGTAGGCTCACTCTCAGATGAGTGTATAACTCCTGATATGGATCAGAGGGGGCTGTTAATTTCAGCTCCTGGTACCCCCTACTTCCGGAGATACTTACCTCCGAAGGGAGTGCCGGTATCTTTGCAGTTTTCTGCTTCGTCGTCACTTGGGCCAATAGGATGCTGAACCTGATGATGTTGTGGCTTCCCATTAGCCTGTAGAGTGGCTACCGGCACCCCCTATGGAGGTAAGTACCTGCAGGACCTGAGGGGCCCCAGAGCTGAAATGTATGTGTTCAGCTCCGGAGAGACACCAGATTAAATTCTCTATTCAAAAAATGAAGAAAAATAAATAGACGCTCGGATTGCCACTTTAACAGGTGAGTTTTCCAATGTGTTTTGAAGTTAGGGAGAGAAGAAGATGTGGGTGCATATTGCGAGGGGGGATTTCCATGTAAAAAGGGTTCTAGGCATGAGAAAGCTGTAGTGACAAGGCCAGTAGAGAGAGGACAGGCCTGGGCAAAGCTTAGAGAGCGAGTAAGGGTATAGTAAGTATAGTAAGCAAGAGTCTAAACCGGAGATAATGTATAAGGAGGAGCACAGGAGGAGAAAGCCTTGAAAAAAGGAGAATAATTTTGTAATGAATGCATGAATGCAGAGTGTAATATGAGCCTGCAGAGAGTTTTGAGGAGGAGTGAAGCAGAGACTGATGGAGAGGAGGGTAAAGCTACTCTTACAGTGACATTCTGAAAAGATTGAAGGGTAGAAAGTTGAGAGGCAGGAAGGCCAGGAAGAGAAATGTTGCAGTAGTCCAGACAGGAGAGAATTGGGGCACATATTTTAGAGATGTTACGGACAAAGAAGTGTCAAGATTTAGCAATAGCATTAATGTGAGGGGAGAACAAAAGAGAAGAATCAAATATGGCATCTAAACACCCGGCTTGGGGAACTGTATTGTAGTGTTACTGACTTGAGACATGAGTAGCTCTTCACCATACATTATTTAAGTTATGGTGGTAAATAATGTGTGGTGAAGACCTACTCATGTCTCAAGTTGCAAAGCCAGTACCACCAACCTCACACTGATGAGACCCACAAGGTCGAAACAGTCTGTCTGTGAGTGGGTTATTGGCTTTGCATCTCATCCCAAGCTATGTTTAAAAGCTGTGTTTAAAACAGCATGCATGGTCTTAAGGTTTTAACCATGTAATGTGGTCTTGAGACAACAGGTGGCACTGTGTGCTCATTTGCATGTCATTTCCCAGAATCCCTTGCTGCAGTGGAAACATAGCATGCTAGGTGATAATGGTGAAAAGCATGGTTACAGACCTGTCTAAGACACGTGAATGTGCTCACAAGTAATATATATATATATATATAGGTAACAGAGCAGATGGCACACAAATACAGATGAGGACAGGTGCTTAGTCCCATATGAATGAATACAATCAAAGGCTCCTTACCAGGCAGACCAGAGAATCCAGGGAATCCAAAGCAGGCACAGCAAGGAAGAGACAGCACACTTGTTTGATAAAGGTCCTGTTTTTAGGACCGAAACGTTGGTGTTTTGTGCCTGCTTCACTAATACAATTCTTTTTGCTAACAAGTGTGCTGTCTCTTCCTTGCTGTGCCTGCTTTGGATTCCCTGGATTCTCTGGTCTGCCTGGTAAGGAGCCTTTGATTATATATATATATATATATATATATATATATATATATATATATATATATATATATACATGTAGAGGTATCAGTACCGTGTTAGCCGAGCTTCAATAATCAAAAAATAAATAGATGATACCGTTCTGTGGCTAACGAAATGCTTTTATTTGTGCGAGCTTTCGAGATACACTGATCTCTTCTTCCGGCGATGTTACAATGAATGAAGCAAGGATAACTTAAAAACAGTGTCTCTTGGAATGTTATCTGTGCTTGTCCTTCCCCCGTGTGGATGTGTTTTATGGCTAGAGGTGTCAAAGGGTAACTGAAAGCAAGTGAAGAAAGAGTGTGTATGTGTATCAGTGTGAATAAAAATGAATGGAGAGCCCACAGTATAAACAGTGCTCTACACAAGGCTCCCGACTGACATTAAGGGCCTCATGCAGAGAGCATCGAATTTTCAAATTGGCGAATTTCTTAAAAAGTAGCTTTTTTGGAGAGTTTTATTCTCCATATGCAGAAAACTTCGAATTCTGCTATGTTTAACATGGATGCGTGTGGCGAGTTTAAATGGGAAAGATGCGCGCTTCAGAAATGTGTAAAGAAAAAATCGCGCATTTTTTGTCCCCTTTGCTATAGGCGGCGAGCGCCATCTTATTGCCAACTTTTCCTGGCGCGGCAAAAATGAGAAAATCGCGCCATTTTCCTGGCGCGAACAGCCGCTACATGCCGTTCGCGCCTCTCTGCATTCGGAGAGTTTTAAAAATGGCGAGATGGAGGTTCTCGCCAGCCGCGAGGCGAGTTTTAGAAATAGAAAAAAAAAATTGGCGCGTTTTTCGTAACTCGCCATTTTCTGCCGTTTTCTGCGCAAAATTGTACAAAAAATGGCGAATTTTGAAATAACGATGCTCTCTGCATGAGGCCCTAAATGTTTATCAGTTACAGAATGCACTTATTAGGCTCGCTACTATAATATGAGTACTTCAGTTGTATTTATTTTGAGTAAGACTAAAGAAAATGTATGGTTCTCAATACTTTTTACAAACAAAGAAAATGTGTGTTAGCTTGAGTCGTAAAAAACTAAATCCATGAGTGATTATATCAAACTAGTAAAATATTTGCCACTGTGCTACAGCTAGTCCTCGCTATCCAGTGTTTCACTTTACAACGAATGGCTTATCCAACACTTTACAATGCAACCCTATGGGCCATTTTTCGATGCAGGAATGCGTTATCCAACGCCTGAATGCGTTATCCAATGCTCACCGCTACTAATTAACATGGGACTCACTTTACAACGGTTTCACTATCCAACCCTACTTCCAGAACGGATTCCGTTGGATAACCGAGGACTGCCTGTATTCTATCTATCTGACAAGAAAGCTACAGGTACGCATGTATGTAATTCACTGCCTTCAAATAAGAAATCAGAGATCTTACAAAACAAATAGTTTGAGCCTATTCAAATTTAATTACAGACATGATACACATGGGTTAAGTTGACACAACTATTTTGCAGACAGTCTACCAATTTAATTAACTTGTAATGGTAACAATGCAAAAGCAATACCTAGATCAGTTAATACTCTTCCACCTGCTTGTAAAACACAAACAACTCTGAGCTACTGTATACAGTATGTCCTCGGATGAGGAAGCAATAATTGTTAGCATAGTTCTGCATAGTCGTTTTAAAATAATACACTCTTGGGTGCATATAAAAATGGTTATATATGACAATCTGGAAAACGAATAATATATTAGCCATGTCATTATTATAAATAATGGGAACAAACGGAAACACATTGAATATATACAAACACCATTATGACAAGCATACAGAAGGAGGTTATACAAGTGAGTTTTACATTGATAAATATAGCAATATTGTGACTCCATCCAAAATAAAAATGAACTATAAGAATTTCCAATCGGGAATTAGAGGCACGTGATTACGCATAGAATAAATGGAAAGGATTCCTATACATATGCCAGTTAAAGTGCCACTCTACGGGGTACTAATGGTTTTGCAAGAGGAAGCTATGTCAGTAAAGTGTAATAACTTCATAGTGAGTCAGTGATTACAACATGAGAGCTAGAAGTCACCGGTGCAAACATAGGTACTCATGGAAAATGTAGGCTCACTCTCAGATGAGTGTATAACTCCTGATATGGATCAGAGGGGGCTGTTAATTTCAGCTCCTGGTACCCCCTACTTCCGGAGATACTTACCTCCGAAGGGAGTGCCGGTATCTTTGCAGTTTTCTGCTTCGTCGTCACTTGGGCCAATAGGATGCTGAACCTGATGATGTTGTGGCTTCCCATTAGCCTGTAGAGTGGCTACCGGCACCCCCTATGGAGGTAAGTACCTGCAGGACCTGAGGGGCCCCAGAGCTGAAATGTATGTGTTCAGCTCCGGAGAGACACCAGATTAAATTCTCTATTCAAAAAATGAAGAAAAATAAATAGACGCTCGGATTGCCACTTTAACAGGTGAGTTTTCCAATGTGTTTTGAAGTTAGGGAGAGAAGAAGATGTGGGTGCATATTGCGAGGGGGGATTTCCATGTAAAAAGGGTTCTAGGCATGAGAAAGCTGTAGTGACAAGGCCAGTAGAGAGAGGACAGGCCTGGGCAAAGCTTAGAGAGCGAGTAAGGGTATAGTAAGTATAGTAAGCAAGAGTCTAAACCGGAGATAATGTATAAGGAGGAGCACAGGAGGAGAAAGCCTTGAAAAAAGGAGAATAATTTTGTAATGAATGCATGAATGCAGAGTGTAATATGAGCCTGCAGAGAGTTTTGAGGAGGAGTGAAGCAGAGACTGATGGAGAGGAGGGTAAAGCTACTCTTACAGTGACATTCTGAAAAGATTGAAGGGTAGAAAGTTGAGAGGCAGGAAGGCCAGGAAGAGAAATGTTGCAGTAGTCCAGACAGGAGAGAATTGGGGCACATATTTTAGAGATGTTACGGACAAAGAAGTGTCAAGATTTAGCAATAGCATTAATGTGAGGGGAGAACAAAAGAGAAGAATCAAATATGGCATCTAAACACCCGGCTTGGGGAACTGTATTGTAGTGTTACTGACTTGAGACATGAGTAGCTCTTCACCATACATTATTTAAGTTATGGTGGTAAATAATGTGTGGTGAAGACCTACTCATGTCTCAAGTTGCAAAGCCAGTACCACCAACCTCACACTGATGAGACCCACAAGGTTGAAACAGTCTGTCTGTGAGTGGGTTATTGGCTTTGCATCTCATCCCAAGCTATGTTTAAAAGCTGTGTTTAAAACAGCATGCATGGTCTTAAGGTTTTAACCATGTAATGTGGTCTTGAGACAACAGGTGGCACTGTGTGCTCATTTGCATGTCATTTCCCAGAATCCCTTGCTGCAGTGGAAACATAGCATGCTAGGTGATAATGGTGAAAAGCATGGTTACAGACCTGTCTAAGACACGTGAATGTGCTCACAAGTAATATATATATATATATATAGGTAACAGAGCAGATGGCACACAAATACAGATGAGGACAGGTGCTTAGTCCCATATGAATGAATACAATCAAAGGCTCCTTACCAGGCAGACCAGAGAATCCAGGGAATCCAAAGCAGGCACAGCAAGGAAGAGACAGCACACTTGTTTGATAAAGGTCCTGTTTTTAGGACCGAAACGTTGGTGTTTTGTGCCTGCTTCACTAATACAATTCTTTTTGCTAACAAGTGTGCTGTCTCTTCCTTGCTGTGCCTGCTTTGGATTCCCTGGATTCTCTGGTCTGCCTGGTAAGGAGCCTTTGATTATATATATATATATATATATATATATATATATATATATATATATATATATATATATATACATGTAGAGGTATCAGTACCGTGTTAGCTGAGCTTCAATAATCAAAAAATAAATAGATGATACCGTTCTGTGGCTAACGAAATGCTTTTATTTGTGCGAGCTTTCGAGATACACTGATCTCTTCTTCCGGCGATGTTACAATGAATGAAGCAAGGATAACTTAAAAACAGTGTCTCTTGGAATGTTATCTGTGCTTGTCCTTCCCCCGGTGTGGATGTGTTTTATGGCTAGAGGTGTCAAAGGGTAACTGAAAGCAAGTGAAGAAAGAGTGTGTATGTGTATCAGTGTGAATAAAAATGAATGGAGAGCCCACAGTATAAACAGTGCTCTACACAAGGCTCCCGACTGACATTAAGGGCCTCATGCAGAGAGCATCGAATTTTCAAATTGGCGAATTTCTTAAAAAGTAGCTTTTTTGGAGAGTTTTATTCTCCATATGCAGAAAACTTCGAATTCTGCTATGTTTAACATGGATGCGTGTGGCGAGTTTAAATGGGAAAGATGCGCGCTTCAGAAATGTGTAAAGAAAAAATCGCGCATTTTTTGTCCCCTTTGCTATAGGCGGCGAGCGCCATCTTATTGCCAACTTTTCCTGGCGCGGCAAAAATGAGAAAATCGCGCCATTTTCCTGGCGCGAACAGCCGCTACATGCCGTTCGCGCCTCTCTGCATTCGGAGAGTTTTAAAAATGGCGAGATGGAGGTTCTCGCCAGCCGCGAGGCGAGTTTTAGAAATAGAAAAAAAAAATTGGCGCGTTTTTCGTAACTCGCCATTTTCTGCCGTTTTCTGCGCAAAATTGTACAAAAAATGGCGAATTTTGAAATAACGATGCTCTCTGCATGAGGCCCTAAATGTTTATCAGTTACAGAATGCACTTATTAGGCTCGCTACTATAATATGAGTACTTCAGTTGTATTTATTTTGAGTAAGACTAAAGAAAATGTATGGTTCTCAATACTTTTTACAAACAAAGAAAATGTGTGTTAGCTTGAGTCGTAAAAAACTAAATCCATGAGTGATTATATCAAACTAGTAAAATATTTGCCACTGTGCTACAGCTAGTCCTCGCTATCCAGTTTTTCACTTTACAACGAATGGCTTATCCAACACTTTACAATGCAACCCTATGGGCCATTTTTCGATGCAGGAATGCGTTATCCAACGCCTGAATGCGTTATCCAATGCTCACCGCTACTAATTAACATGGGACTCACTTTACAACGGTTTCACTATCCAACCCTACTTCCAGAACGGATTCCGTTGGATAACCGAGGACTGCCTGTATTCTATCTATCTGACAAGAAAGCTACAGGTACGCATGTATGTAATTCACTGCCTTCAAATAAGAAATCAGAGATCTTACAAAACAAATAGTTTGAGCCTATTCAAATTTAATTACAGACATGATACACATGGGTTAAGTTGACACAACTATTTTGCAGACAGTCTACCAATTTAATTAACTTGTAATGGTAACAATGCAAAAGCAATACCTAGATCAGTTAATACTCTTCCACCTGCTTGTAAAACACAAACAACTCTGAGCTACTGTATACAGTATGTCCTCGGATGAGGAAGCAATAATTGTTAGCATAGTTCTGCATAGTCGTTTTAAAATAATACACTCTTGGGTGCATATAAAAATGGTTATATATGACAATCTGGAAAACGAATAATATATTAGCCATGTCATTATTATAAATAATGGGAACAAACGGAAACACATTGAATATATACAAACACCATTATGACAAGCATACAGAAGGAGGTTATACAAGTGAGTTTTACATTGATAAATATAGCAATATTGTGACTCCATCCAAAATAAAAATGAACTATAAGAATTTCCAATCGGGAATTAGAGGCACGTGATTACGCATAGAATAAATGGAAAGGATTCCTATACATATGCCAGTTAAAGTGCCACTCTACGGGGTACTAATGGTTTTGCAAGAGGAAGCTATGTCAGTAAAGTGTAATAACTTCATAGTGAGTCAGTGATTACAACATGAGAGCTAGAAGCCACCGGTGCAAACATAGGTACTCATGGAAAATGTAGGCTCACTCTCAGATGAGTGTATAACTCCTGATATGGATCAGAGGGGGCTGTTAATTTCAGCTCCTGGTACCCCCTACTTCCGGAGATACTTACCTCCGAAGGGAGTGCCGGTATCTTTGCAGTTTTCTGCTTCGTCGTCACTTGGGCCAATAGGATGCTGAACCTGATGATGTTGTGGCTTCCCATTAGCCTGTAGAGTGGCTACCGGCACCCCCTATGGAGGTAAGTACCTGCAGGACCTGAGGGGCCCCAGAGCTGAAATGTATGTGTTCAGCTCCGGAGAGACACCAGATTAAATTCTCTATTCAAAAAATGAAGAAAAATAAATAGACGCTCGGATTGCCACTTTAACAGGTGAGTTTTCCAATGTGTTTTGAAGTTAGGGAGAGAAGAAGATGTGGGTGCATATTGCGAGGGGGGATTTCCATGTAAAAAGGGTTCTAGGCATGAGAAAGCTGTAGTGACAAGGCCAGTAGAGAGAGGACAGGCCTGGGCAAAGCTTAGAGAGCGAGTAAGGGTATAGTAAGTATAGTAAGCAAGAGTCTAAACCGGAGATAATGTATAAGGAGGAGCACAGGAGGAGAAAGCCTTGAAAAAAGGAGAATAATTTTGTAATGAATGCATGAATGCAGAGTGTAATATGAGCCTGCAGAGAGTTTTGAGGAGGAGTGAAGCAGAGACTGATGGAGAGGAGGGTAAAGCTACTCTTACAGTGACATTCTGAAAAGATTGAAGGGTAGAAAGTTGAGAGGCAGGAAGGCCAGGAAGAGAAATGTTGCAGTAGTCCAGACAGGAGAGAATTGGGGCACATATTTTAGAGATGTTACGGACAAAGAAGTGTCAAGATTTAGCAATAGCATTAATGTGAGGGGAGAACAAAAGAGAAGAATCAAATATGGCATCTAAACACCCGGCTTGGGGAACTGTATTGTAGTGTTACTGACTTGAGACATGAGTAGCTCTTCACCATACATTATTTAAGTTATGGTGGTAAATAATGTGTGGTGAAGACCTACTCATGTCTCAAGTTGCAAAGCCAGTACCACCAACCTCACACTGATGAGACCCACAAGGTCGAAACAGTCTGTCTGTGAGTGGGTTATTGGCTTTGCATCTCATCCCAAGCTATGTTTAAAAGCTGTGTTTAAAACAGCATGCATGGTCTTAAGGTTTTAACCATGTAATGTGGTCTTGAGACAACAGGTGGCACTGTGTGCTCATTTGCATGTCATTTCCCAGAATCCCTTGCTGCAGTGGAAACATAGCATGCTAGGTGATAATGGTGAAAAGCATGGTTACAGACCTGTCTAAGACACGTGAATGTGCTCACAAGTAATATATATATATATATATAGGTAACAGAGCAGATGGCACACAAATACAGATGAGGACAGGTGCTTAGTCCCATATGAATGAATACAATCAAAGGCTCCTTACCAGGCAGACCAGAGAATCCAGGGAATCCAAAGCAGGCACAGCAAGGAAGAGACAGCACACTTGTTTGATAAAGGTCCTGTTTTTAGGACCGAAACGTTGGTGTTTTGTGCCTGCTTCACTAATACAATTCTTTTTGCTAACAAGTGTGCTGTCTCTTCCTTGCTGTGCCTGCTTTGGATTCCCTGGATTCTCTGGTCTGCCTGGTAAGGAGCCTTTGATTATATATATATATATATATATATATATATATATATATATATATATATATATATATATATATATATATATATACATGTAGAGGTATCAGTACCGTGTTAGCCGAGCTTCAATAATCAAAAAATAAATAGATGATACCGTTCTGTGGCTAACGAAATGCTTTTATTTGTGCGAGCTTTCGAGATACACTGATCTCTTCTTCCGGCGATGTTACAATGAATGAAGCAAGGATAACTTAAAAACAGTGTCTCTTGGAATGTTATCTGTGCTTGTCCTTCCCCCGGTGTGGATGTGTTTTATGGCTAGAGGTGTCAAAGGGTAACTGAAAGCAAGTGAAGAAAGAGTGTGTATGTGTATCAGTGTGAATAAAAATGAATGGAGAGCCCACAGTATAAACAGTGCTCTACACAAGGCTCCCGACTGACATTAAGGGCCTCATGCAGAGAGCATCGAATTTTCAAATTGGCGAATTTCTTAAAAAGTAGCTTTTTTGGAGAGTTTTATTCTCCATATGCAGAAAACTTCGAATTCTGCTATGTTTAACATGGATGCGTGTGGCGAGTTTAAATGGGAAAGATGCGCGCTTCAGAAATGTGTAAAGAAAAAATCGCGCATTTTTTGTCCCCTTTGCTATAGGCGGCGAGCGCCATCTTATTGCCAACTTTTCCTGGCGCGGCAAAAATGAGAAAATCGCGCCATTTTCCTGGCGCGAACAGCCGCTACATGCCGTTCGCGCCTCTCTGCATTCGGAGAGTTTTAAAAATGGCGAGATGGAGGTTCTCGCCAGCCGCGAGGCGAGTTTTAGAAATAAAAAAAAAAAATTGGCGCGTTTTTCGTAACTCGCCATTTTCTGCCGTTTTCTGCGCAAAATTGTACAAAAAATGGCGAATTTTGAAATAACGATGCTCTCTGCATGAGGCCCTAAATGTTTATCAGTTACAGAATGCACTTATTAGGCTCGCTACTATAATATGAGTACTTCAGTTGTATTTATTTTGAGTAAGACTAAAGAAAATGTATGGTTCTCAATACTTTTTACAAACAAAGAAAATGTGTGTTAGCTTGAGTCGTAAAAAACTAAATCCATGAGTGATTATATCAAACTAGTAAAATATTTGCCACTGTGCTACAGCTAGTCCTCGCTATCCAGTGTTTCACTTTACAACGAATGGCTTATCCAACACTTTACAATGCAACCCTATGGGCCATTTTTCGATGCAGGAATGCGTTATCCAACGCCTGAATGCGTTATCCAATGCTCACCGCTACTAATTAACATGGGACTCACTTTACAACGGTTTCACTATCCAACCCTACTTCCAGAACGGATTCCGTTGGATAACCGAGGACTGCCTGTATTCTATCTATCTGACAAGAAAGCTACAGGTACGCATGTATGTAATTCACTGCCTTCAAATAAGAAATCAGAGATCTTACAAAACAAATAGTTTGAGCCTATTCAAATTTAATTACAGACATGATACACATGGGTTAAGTTGACACAACTATTTTGCAGACAGTCTACCAATTTAATTAACTTGTAATGGTAACAATGCAAAAGCAATACCTAGATCAGTTAATACTCTTCCACCTGCTTGTAAAACACAAACAACTCTGAGCTACTGTATACAGTATGTCCTCGGATGAGGAAGCAATAATTGTTAGCATAGTTCTGCATAGTCGTTTTAAAATAATACACTCTTGGGTGCATATAAAAATGGTTATATATGACAATCTGGAAAACGAATAATATATTAGCCATGTCATTATTATAAATAATGGGAACAAACGGAAACACATTGAATATATACAAACACCATTATGACAAGCATACAGAAGGAGGTTATACAAGTGAGTTTTACATTGATAAATATAGCAATATTGTGACTCCATCCAAAATAAAAATGAACTATAAGAATTTCCAATCGGGAATTAGAGGCACGTGATTACGCATAGAATAAATGGAAAGGATTCCTATACATATGCCAGTTAAAGTGCCACTCTACGGGGTACTAATGGTTTTGCAAGAGGAAGCTATGTCAGTAAAGTGTAATAACTTCATAGTGAGTCAGTGATTACAACATGAGAGCTAGAAGCCACCGGTGCAAACATAGGTACTCATGGAAAATGTAGGCTCACTCTCAGATGAGTGTATAACTCCTGATATGGATCAGAGGGGGCTGTTAATTTCAGCTCCTGGTACCCCCTACTTCCGGAGATACTTACCTCCGAAGGGAGTGCCGGTATCTTTGCAGTTTTCTGCTTCGTCGTCACTTGGGCCAATAGGATGCTGAACCTGATGATGTTGTGGCTTCCCATTAGCCTGTAGAGTGGCTACCGGCACCCCCTATGGAGGTAAGTACCTGCAGGACCTGAGGGGCCCCAGAGCTGAAATGTATGTGTTCAGCTCCGGAGAGACACCAGATTAAATTCTCTATTCAAAAAATGAAGAAAAATAAATAGACGCTCGGATTGCCACTTTAACAGGTGAGTTTTCCAATGTGTTTTGAAGTTAGGGAGAGAAGAAGATGTGGGTGCATATTGCGAGGGGGGATTTCCATGTAAAAAGGGTTCTAGGCATGAGAAAGCTGTAGTGACAAGGCCAGTAGAGAGAGGACAGGCCTGGGCAAAGCTTAGAGAGCGAGTAAGGGTATAGTAAGTATAGTAAGCAAGAGTCTAAACCGGAGATAATGTATAAGGAGGAGCACAGGAGGAGAAAGCCTTGAAAAAAGGAGAATAATTTTGTAATGAATGCATGAATGCAGAGTGTAATATGAGCCTGCAGAGAGTTTTGAGGAGGAGTGAAGCAGAGACTGATGGAGAGGAGGGTAAAGCTACTCTTACAGTGACATTCTGAAAAGATTGAAGGGTAGAAAGTTGAGAGGCAGGAAGGCCAGGAAGAGAAATGTTGCAGTAGTCCAGACAGGAGAGAATTGGGGCACATATTTTAGAGATGTTACGGACAAAGAAGTGTCAAGATTTAGCAATAGCATTAATGTGAGGGGAGAACAAAAGAGAAGAATCAAATATGGCATCTAAACACCCGGCTTGGGGAACTGTATTGTAGTGTTACTGACTTGAGACATGAGTAGCTCTTCACCATACATTATTTAAGTTATGGTGGTAAATAATGTGTGGTGAAGACCTACTCATGTCTCAAGTTGCAAAGCCAGTACCACCAACCTCACACTGATGAGACCCACAAGGTCGAAACAGTCTGTCTGTGAGTGGGTTATTGGCTTTGCATCTCATCCCAAGCTATGTTTAAAAGCTGTGTTTAAAACAGCATGCATGGTCTTAAGGTTTTAACCATGTAATGTGGTCTTGAGACAACAGGTGGCACTGTGTGCTCATTTGCATGTCATTTCCCAGAATCCCTTGCTGCAGTGGAAACATAGCATGCTAGGTGATAATGGTGAAAAGCATGGTTACAGACCTGTCTAAGACACGTGAATGTGCTCACAAGTAATATATATATATATATATAGGTAACAGAGCAGATGGCACACAAATACAGATGAGGACAGGTGCTTAGTCCCATATGAATGAATACAATCAAAGGCTCCTTACCAGGCAGACCAGAGAATCCAGGGAATCCAAAGCAGGCACAGCAAGGAAGAGACAGCACACTTGTTTGATAAAGGTCCTGTTTTTAGGACCGAAACGTTGGTGTTTTGTGCCTGCTTCACTAATACAATTCTTTTTGCTAACAAGTGTGCTGTCTCTTCCTTGCTGTGCCTGCTTTGGATTCCCTGGATTCTCTGGTCTGCCTGGTAAGGAGCCTTTGATTATATATATATATATATATATATATATATATATATATATATATATATATATATATATATATATATATACATGTAGAGGTATCAGTACCGTGTTAGCCGAGCTTCAATAATCAAAAAATAAATAGATGATACCGTTCTGTGGCTAACGAAATGCTTTTATTTGTGCGAGCTTTCGAGATACACTGATCTCTTCTTCCGGCGATGTTACAATGAATGAAGCAAGGATAACTTAAAAACAGTGTCTCTTGGAATGTTATCTGTGCTTGTCCTTCCCCCGTGTGGATGTGTTTTATGGCTAGAGGTGTCAAAGGGTAACTGAAAGCAAGTGAAGAAAGAGTGTGTATGTGTATCAGTGTGAATAAAAATGAATGGAGAGCCCACAGTATAAACAGTGCTCTACACAAGGCTCCCGACTGACATTAAGGGCCTCATGCAGAGAGCATCGAATTTTCAAATTGGCGAATTTCTTAAAAAGTAGCTTTTTTGGAGAGTTTTATTCTCCATATGCAGAAAACTTCGAATTCTGCTATGTTTAACATGGATGCGTGTGGCGAGTTTAAATGGGAAAGATGCGCGCTTCAGAAATGTGTAAAGAAAAAATCGCGCATTTTTTGTCCCCTTTGCTATAGGCGGCGAGCGCCATCTTATTGCCAACTTTTCCTGGCGCGGCAAAAATGAGAAAATCGCGCCATTTTCCTGGCGCGAACAGCCGCTACATGCCGTTCGCGCCTCTCTGCATTCGGAGAGTTTTAAAAATGGCGAGATGGAGGTTCTCGCCAGCCGCGAGGCGAGTTTTAGAAATAGAAAAAAAAAATTGGCGCGTTTTTCGTAACTCGCCATTTTCTGCCGTTTTCTGCGCAAAATTGTACAAAAAATGGCGAATTTTGAAATAACGATGCTCTCTGCATGAGGCCCTAAATGTTTATCAGTTACAGAATGCACTTATTAGGCTCGCTACTATAATATGAGTACTTCAGTTGTATTTATTTTGAGTAAGACTAAAGAAAATGTATGGTTCTCAATACTTTTTACAAACAAAGAAAATGTGTGTTAGCTTGAGTCGTAAAAAACTAAATCCATGAGTGATTATATCAAACTAGTAAAATATTTGCCACTGTGCTACAGCTAGTCCTCGCTATCCAGTGTTTCACTTTACAACGAATGGCTTATCCAACACTTTACAATGCAACCCTATGGGCCATTTTTCGATGCAGGAATGCGTTATCCAACGCCTGAATGCGTTATCCAATGCTCACCGCTACTAATTAACATGGGACTCACTTTACAACGGTTTCACTATCCAACCCTACTTCCAGAACGGATTCCGTTGGATAACCGAGGACTGCCTGTATTCTATCTATCTGACAAGAAAGCTACAGGTACGCATGTATGTAATTCACTGCCTTCAAATAAGAAATCAGAGATCTTACAAAACAAATAGTTTGAGCCTATTCAAATTTAATTACAGACATGATACACATGGGTTAAGTTGACACAACTATTTTGCAGACAGTCTACCAATTTAATTAACTTGTAATGGTAACAATGCAAAAGCAATACCTAGATCAGTTAATACTCTTCCACCTGCTTGTAAAACACAAACAACTCTGAGCTACTGTATACAGTATGTCCTCGGATGAGGAAGCAATAATTGTTAGCATAGTTCTGCATAGTCGTTTTAAAATAATACACTCTTGGGTGCATATAAAAATGGTTATATATGACAATCTGGAAAACGAATAATATATTAGCCATGTCATTATTATAAATAATGGGAACAAACGGAAACACATTGAATATATACAAACACCATTATGACAAGCATACAGAAGGAGGTTATACAAGTGAGTTTTACATTGATAAATATAGCAATATTGTGACTCCATCCAAAATAAAAATGAACTATAAGAATTTCCAATCGGGAATTAGAGGCACGTGATTACGCATAGAATAAATGGAAAGGATTCCTATACATATGCCAGTTAAAGTGCCACTCTACGGGGTACTAATGGTTTTGCAAGAGGAAGCTATGTCAGTAAAGTGTAATAACTTCATAGTGAGTCAGTGATTACAACATGAGAGCTAGAAGCCACCGGTGCAAACATAGGTACTCATGGAAAATGTAGGCTCACTCTCAGATGAGTGTATAACTCCTGATATGGATCAGAGGGGGCTGTTAATTTCAGCTCCTGGTACCCCCTACTTCCGGAGATACTTACCTCCGAAGGGAGTGCCGGTATCTTTGCAGTTTTCTGCTTCGTCGTCACTTGGGCCAATAGGATGCTGAACCTGATGATGTTGTGGCTTCCCATTAGCCTGTAGAGTGGCTACCGGCACCCCCTATGGAGGTAAGTACCTGCAGGACCTGAGGGGCCCCAGAGCTGAAATGTATGTGTTCAGCTCCGGAGAGACACCAGATTAAATTCTCTATTCAAAAAATGAAGAAAAATAAATAGACGCTCGGATTGCCACTTTAACAGGTGAGTTTTCCAATGTGTTTTGAAGTTAGGGAGAGAAGAAGATGTGGGTGCATATTGCGAGGGGGGATTTCCATGTAAAAAGGGTTCTAGGCATGAGAAAGCTGTAGTGACAAGGCCAGTAGAGAGAGGACAGGCCTGGGCAAAGCTTAGAGAGCGAGTAAGGGTATAGTAAGTATAGTAAGCAAGAGTCTAAACCGGAGATAATGTATAAGGAGGAGCACAGGAGGAGAAAGCCTTGAAAAAAGGAGAATAATTTTGTAATGAATGCATGAATGCAGAGTGTAATATGAGCCTGCAGAGAGTTTTGAGGAGGAGTGAAGCAGAGACTGATGGAGAGGAGGGTAAAGCTACTCTTACAGTGACATTCTGAAAAGATTGAAGGGTAGAAAGTTGAGAGGCAGGAAGGCCAGGAAGAGAAATGTTGCAGTAGTCCAGACAGGAGAGAATTGGGGCACATATTTTAGAGATGTTACGGACAAAGAAGTGTCAAGATTTAGCAATAGCATTAATGTGAGGGGAGAACAAAAGAGAAGAATCAAATATGGCATCTAAACACCCGGCTTGGGGAACTGTATTGTAGTGTTACTGACTTGAGACATGAGTAGCTCTTCACCATACATTATTTAAGTTATGGTGGTAAATAATGTGTGGTGAAGACCTACTCATGTCTCAAGTTGCAAAGCCAGTACCACCAACCTCACACTGATGAGACCCACAAGGTCGAAACAGTCTGTCTGTGAGTGGGTTATTGGCTTTGCATCTCATCCCAAGCTATGTTTAAAAGCTGTGTTTAAAACAGCATGCATGGTCTTAAGGTTTTAACCATGTAATGTGGTCTTGAGACAACAGGTGGCACTGTGTGCTCATTTGCATGTCATTTCCCAGAATCCCTTGCTGCAGTGGAAACATAGCATGCTAGGTGATAATGGTGAAAAGCATGGTTACAGACCTGTCTAAGACACGTGAATGTGCTCACAAGTAATATATATATATATATATAGGTAACAGAGCAGATGGCACACAAATACAGATGAGGACAGGTGCTTAGTCCCATATGAATGAATACAATCAAAGGCTCCTTACCAGGCAGACCAGAGAATCCAGGGAATCCAAAGCAGGCACAGCAAGGAAGAGACAGCACACTTGTTTGATAAAGGTCCTGTTTTTAGGACCGAAACGTTGGTGTTTTGTGCCTGCTTCACTAATACAATTCTTTTTGCTAACAAGTGTGCTGTCTCTTCCTTGCTGTGCCTGCTTTGGATTCCCTGGATTCTCTGGTCTGCCTGGTAAGGAGCCTTTGATTATATATATATATATATATATATATATATATATATATATATATATATATATATATATATACATGTAGAGGTATCAGTACCGTGTTAGCCGAGCTTCAATAATCAAAAAATAAATAGATGATACCGTTCTGTGGCTAACGAAATGCTTTTATTTGTGCGAGCTTTCGAGATACACTGATCTCTTCTTCCGGCGATGTTACAATGAATGAAGCAAGGATAACTTAAAAACAGTGTCTCTTGGAATGTTATCTGTGCTTGTCCTTCCCCCGGTGTGGATGTGTTTTATGGCTAGAGGTGTCAAAGGGTAACTGAAAGCAAGTGAAGAAAGAGTGTGTATGTGTATCAGTGTGAATAAAAATGAATGGAGAGCCCACAGTATAAACAGTGCTCTACACAAGGCTCCCGACTGACATTAAGGGCCTCATGCAGAGAGCATCGAATTTTCAAATTGGCGAATTTCTTAAAAAGTAGCTTTTTTGGAGAGTTTTATTCTCCATATGCAGAAAACTTCGAATTCTGCTATGTTTAACATGGATGCGTGTGGCGAGTTTAAATGGGAAAGATGCGCGCTTCAGAAATGTGTAAAGAAAAAATCGCGCATTTTTTGTCCCCTTTGCTATAGGCGGCGAGCGCCATCTTATTGCCAACTTTTCCTGGCGCGGCAAAAATGAGAAAATCGCGCCATTTTCCTGGCGCGAACAGCCGCTACATGCCGTTCGCGCCTCTCTGCATTCGGAGAGTTTTAAAAATGGCGAGATGGAGGTTCTCGCCAGCCGCGAGGCGAGTTTTAGAAATAGAAAAAAAAAATTGGCGCGTTTTTCGTAACTCGCCATTTTCTGCCGTTTTCTGCGCAAAATTGTACAAAAAATGGCGAATTTTGAAATAACGATGCTCTCTGCATGAGGCCCTAAATGTTTATCAGTTACAGAATGCACTTATTAGGCTCGCTACTATAATATGAGTACTTCAGTTGTATTTATTTTGAGTAAGACTAAAGAAAATGTATGGTTCTCAATACTTTTTACAAACAAAGAAAATGTGTGTTAGCTTGAGTCGTAAAAAACTAAATCCATGAGTGATTATATCAAACTAGTAAAATATTTGCCACTGTGCTACAGCTAGTCCTCGCTATCCAGTGTTTCACTTTACAACGAATGGCTTATCCAACACTTTACAATGCAACCCTATGGGCCATTTTTCGATGCAGGAATGCGTTATCCAACGCCTGAATGCGTTATCCAATGCTCACCGCTACTAATTAACATGGGACTCACTTTACAACGGTTTCACTATCCAACCCTACTTCCAGAACGGATTCCGTTGGATAACCGAGGACTGCCTGTATTCTATCTATCTGACAAGAAAGCTACAGGTACGCATGTATGTAATTCACTGCCTTCAAATAAGAAATCAGAGATCTTACAAAACAAATAGTTTGAGCCTATTCAAATTTAATTACAGACATGATACACATGGGTTAAGTTGACACAACTATTTTGCAGACAGTCTACCAATTTAATTAACTTGTAATGGTAACAATGCAAAAGCAATACCTAGATCAGTTAATACTCTTCCACCTGCTTGTAAAACACAAACAACTCTGAGCTACTGTATACAGTATGTCCTCGGATGAGGAAGCAATAATTGTTAGCATAGTTCTGCATAGTCGTTTTAAAATAATACACTCTTGGGTGCATATAAAAATGGTTATATATGACAATCTGGAAAACGAATAATATATTAGCCATGTCATTATTATAAATAATGGGA
The DNA here is from genome assembly GCF_040206685.1 of Ascaphus truei. Lineage (NCBI taxonomy): Eukaryota > Metazoa > Chordata > Amphibia > Anura > Ascaphidae > Ascaphus > Ascaphus truei. The sequence goes on from NC_134485.1 coordinate 254,118,981, forward strand.
ACAAACGGAAACACATTGAATATATACAAACACCATTATGACAAGCATACAGAAGGAGGTTATACAAGTGAGTTTTACATTGATAAATATAGCAATATTGTGACTCCATCCAAAATAAAAATGAACTATAAGAATTTCCAATCGGGAATTAGAGGCACGTGATTACGCATAGAATAAATGGAAAGGATTCCTATACATATGCCAGTTAAAGTGCCACTCTACGGGGTACTAATGGTTTTGCAAGAGGAAGCTATGTCAGTAAAGTGTAATAACTTCATAGTGAGTCAGTGATTACAACATGAGAGCTAGAAGCCACCGGTGCAAACATAGGTACTCATGGAAAATGTAGGCTCACTCTCAGATGAGTGTATAACTCCTGATATGGATCAGAGGGGGCTGTTAATTTCAGCTCCTGGTACCCCCTACTTCCGGAGATACTTACCTCCGAAGGGAGTGCCGGTATCTTTGCAGTTTTCTGCTTCGTCGTCACTTGGGCCAATAGGATGCTGAACCTGATGATGTTGTGGCTTCCCATTAGCCTGTAGAGTGGCTACCGGCACCCCCTATGGAGGTAAGTACCTGCAGGACCTGAGGGGCCCCAGAGCTGAAATGTATGTGTTCAGCTCCGGAGAGACACCAGATTAAATTCTCTATTCAAAAAATGAAGAAAAATAAATAGACGCTCGGATTGCCACTTTAACAGGTGAGTTTTCCAATGTGTTTTGAAGTTAGGGAGAGAAGAAGATGTGGGTGCATATTGCGAGGGGGGATTTCCATGTAAAAAGGGTTCTAGGCATGAGAAAGCTGTAGTGACAAGGCCAGTAGAGAGAGGACAGGCCTGGGCAAAGCTTAGAGAGCGAGTAAGGGTATAGTAAGTATAGTAAGCAAGAGTCTAAACCGGAGATAATGTATAAGGAGGAGCACAGGAGGAGAAAGCCTTGAAAAAAGGAGAATAATTTTGTAATGAATGCATGAATGCAGAGTGTAATATGAGCCTGCAGAGAGTTTTGAGGAGGAGTGAAGCAGAGACTGATGGAGAGGAGGGTAAAGCTACTCTTACAGTGACATTCTGAAAAGATTGAAGGGTAGAAAGTTGAGAGGCAGGAAGGCCAGGAAGAGAAATGTTGCAGTAGTCCAGACAGGAGAGAATTGGGGCACATATTTTAGAGATGTTACGGACAAAGAAGTGTCAAGATTTAGCAATAGCATTAATGTGAGGGGAGAACAAAAGAGAAGAATCAAATATGGCATCTAAACACCCGGCTTGGGGAACTGTATTGTAGTGTTACTGACTTGAGACATGAGTAGCTCTTCACCATACATTATTTAAGTTATGGTGGTAAATAATGTGTGGTGAAGACCTACTCATGTCTCAAGTTGCAAAGCCAGTACCACCAACCTCACACTGATGAGACCCACAAGGTCGAAACAGTCTGTCTGTGAGTGGGTTATTGGCTTTGCATCTCATCCCAAGCTATGTTTAAAAGCTGTGTTTAAAACAGCATGCATGGTCTTAAGGTTTTAACCATGTAATGTGGTCTTGAGACAACAGGTGGCACTGTGTGCTCATTTGCATGTCATTTCCCAGAATCCCTTGCTGCAGTGGAAACATAGCATGCTAGGTGATAATGGTGAAAAGCATGGTTACAGACCTGTCTAAGACACGTGAATGTGCTCACAAGTAATATATATATATATATATAGGTAACAGAGCAGATGGCACACAAATACAGATGAGGACAGGTGCTTAGTCCCATATGAATGAATACAATCAAAGGCTCCTTACCAGGCAGACCAGAGAATCCAGGGAATCCAAAGCAGGCACAGCAAGGAAGAGACAGCACACTTGTTTGATAAAGGTCCTGTTTTTAGGACCGAAACGTTGGTGTTTTGTGCCTGCTTCACTAATACAATTCTTTTTGCTAACAAGTGTGCTGTCTCTTCCTTGCTGTGCCTGCTTTGGATTCCCTGGATTCTCTGGTCTGCCTGGTAAGGAGCCTTTGATTATATATATATATATATATATATATATATATATATATATATATATATATATATATACATGTAGAGGTATCAGTACCGTGTTAGCCGAGCTTCAATAATCAAAAAATAAATAGATGATACCGTTCTGTGGCTAACGAAATGCTTTTATTTGTGCGAGCTTTCGAGATACACTGATCTCTTCTTCCGGCGATGTTACAATGAATGAAGCAAGGATAACTTAAAAACAGTGTCTCTTGGAATGTTATCTGTGCTTGTCCTTCCCCCGGTGTGGATGTGTTTTATGGCTAGAGGTGTCAAAGGGTAACTGAAAGCAAGTGAAGAAAGAGTGTGTATGTGTATCAGTGTGAATAAAAATGAATGGAGAGCCCACAGTATAAACAGTGCTCTACACAAGGCTCCCGACTGACATTAAGGGCCTCATGCAGAGAGCATCGAATTTTCAAATTGGCGAATTTCTTAAAAAGTAGCTTTTTTGGAGAGTTTTATTCTCCATATGCAGAAAACTTCGAATTCTGCTATGTTTAACATGGATGCGTGTGGCGAGTTCAAATGGGAAAGATGCGCGCTTCAGAAATGTGTAAAGAAAAAATCGCGCATTTTTTGTCCCCTTTGCTATAGGCGGCGAGCGCCATCTTATTGCCAACTTTTCCTGGCGCGGCAAAAATGAGAAAATCGCGCCATTTTCCTGGCGCGAACAGCCGCTACATGCCGTTCGCGCCTCTCTGCATTCGGAGAGTTTTAAAAATGGCGAGATGGAGGTTCTCGCCAGCCGCGAGGCGAGTTTTAGAAATAGAAAAAAAAAATTGGCGCGTTTTTCGTAACTCGCCATTTTCTGCCGTTTTCTGCGCAAAATTGTACAAAAAATGGCGAATTTTGAAATAACGATGCTCTCTGCATGAGGCCCTAAATGTTTATCAGTTACAGAATGCACTTATTAGGCTCGCTACTATAATATGAGTACTTCAGTTGTATTTATTTTGAGTAAGACTAAAGAAAATGTATGGTTCTCAATACTTTTTACAAACAAAGAAAATGTGTGTTAGCTTGAGTCGTAAAAAACTAAATCCATGAGTGATTATATCAAACTAGTAAAATATTTGCCACTGTGCTACAGCTAGTCCTCGCTATCCAGTGTTTCACTTTACAACGAATGGCTTATCCAACACTTTACAATGCAACCCTATGGGCCATTTTTCGATGCAGGAATGCGTTATCCAACGCCTGAATGCGTTATCCAATGCTCACCGCTACTAATTAACATGGGACTCACTTTACAACGGTTTCACTATCCAACCCTACTTCCAGAACGGATTCCGTTGGATAACCGAGGACTGCCTGTATTCTATCTATCTGACAAGAAAGCTACAGGTACGCATGTATGTAATTCACTGCCTTCAAATAAGAAATCAGAGATCTTACAAAACAAATAGTTTGAGCCTATTCAAATTTAATTACAGACATGATACACATGGGTTAAGTTGACACAACTATTTTGCAGACAGTCTACCAATTTAATTAACTTGTAATGGTAACAATGCAAAAGCAATACCTAGATCAGTTAATACTCTTCCACCTGCTTGTAAAACACAAACAACTCTGAGCTACTGTATACAGTATGTCCTCGGATGAGGAAGCAATAATTGTTAGCATAGTTCTGCATAGTCGTTTTAAAATAATACACTCTTGGGTGCATATAAAAATGGTTATATATGACAATCTGGAAAACGAATAATATATTAGCCATGTCATTATTATAAATAATGGGAACAAACGGAAACACATTGAATATATACAAACACCATTATGACAAGCATACAGAAGGAGGTTATACAAGTGAGTTTTACATTGATAAATATAGCAATATTGTGACTCCATCCAAAATAAAAATGAACTATAAGAATTTCCAATCGGGAATTAGAGGCATGTGATTACGCATAGAATAAATGGAAAGGATTCCTATACATATGCCAGTTAAAGTGCCACTCTACGGGGTACTAATGGTTTTGCAAGAGGAAGCTATGTCAGTAAAGTGTAATAACTTCATAGTGAGTCAGTGATTACAACATGAGAGCTAGAAGTCACCGGTGCAAACATAGGTACTCATGGAAAATGTAGGCTCACTCTCAGATGAGTGTATAACTCCTGATATGGATCAGAGGGGGCTGTTAATTTCAGCTCCTGGTACCCCCTACTTCCGGAGATACTTACCTCCGAAGGGAGTGCCGGTATCTTTGCAGTTTTCTGCTTCGTCGTCACTTGGGCCAATAGGATGCTGAACCTGATGATGTTGTGGCTTCCCATTAGCCTGTAGAGTGGCTACCGGCACCCCCTATGGAGGTAAGTACCTGCAGGACCTGAGGGGCCCCAGAGCTGAAATGTATGTGTTCAGCTCCGGAGAGACACCAGATTAAATTCTCTATTCAAAAAATGAAGAAAAATAAATAGACGCTCGGATTGCCACTTTAACAGGTGAGTTTTCCAATGTGTTTTGAAGTTAGGGAGAGAAGAAGATGTGGGTGCATATTGCGAGGGGGGATTTCCATGTAAAAAGGGTTCTAGGCATGAGAAAGCTGTAGTGACAAGGCCAGTAGAGAGAGGACAGGCCTGGGCAAAGCTTAGAGAGCGAGTAAGGGTATAGTAAGTATAGTAAGCAAGAGTCTAAACCGGAGATAATGTATAAGGAGGAGCACAGGAGGAGAAAGCCTTGAAAAAAGGAGAATAATTTTGTAATGAATGCATGAATGCAGAGTGTAATATGAGCCTGCAGAGAGTTTTGAGGAGGAGTGAAGCAGAGACTGATGGAGAGGAGGGTAAAGCTACTCTTACAGTGACATTCTGAAAAGATTGAAGGGTAGAAAGTTGAGAGGCAGGAAGGCCAGGAAGAGAAATGTTGCAGTAGTCCAGACAGGAGAGAATTGGGGCACATATTTTAGAGATGTTACGGACAAAGAAGTGTCAAGATTTAGCAATAGCATTAATGTGAGGGGAGAACAAAAGAGAAGAATCAAATATGGCATCTAAACACCCGGCTTGGGGAACTGTATTGTAGTGTTACTGACTTGAGACATGAGTAGCTCTTCACCATACATTATTTAAGTTATGGTGGTAAATAATGTGTGGTGAAGACCTACTCATGTCTCAAGTTGCAAAGCCAGTACCACCAACCTCACACTGATGAGACCCACAAGGTTGAAACAGTCTGTCTGTGAGTGGGTTATTGGCTTTGCATCTCATCCCAAGCTATGTTTAAAAGCTGTGTTTAAAACAGCATGCATGGTCTTAAGGTTTTAACCATGTAATGTGGTCTTGAGACAACAGGTGGCACTGTGTGCTCATTTGCATGTCATTTCCCAGAATCCCTTGCTGCAGTGGAAACATAGCATGCTAGGTGATAATGGTGAAAAGCATGGTTACAGACCTGTCTAAGACACGTGAATGTGCTCACAAGTAATATATATATATATATATAGGTAACAGAGCAGATGGCACACAAATACAGATGAGGACAGGTGCTTAGTCCCATATGAATGAATACAATCAAAGGCTCCTTACCAGGCAGACCAGAGAATCCAGGGAATCCAAAGCAGGCACAGCAAGGAAGAGACAGCACACTTGTTTGATAAAGGTCCTGTTTTTAGGACCGAAACGTTGGTGTTTTGTGCCTGCTTCACTAATACAATTCTTTTTGCTAACAAGTGTGCTGTCTCTTCCTTGCTGTGCCTGCTTTGGATTCCCTGGATTCTCTGGTCTGCCTGGTAAGGAGCCTTTGATTATATATATATATATATATATATATATATATATATATATATATATATATATATATATATATATATATATATATATACATGTAGAGGTATCAGTACCGTGTTAGCCGAGCTTCAATAATCAAAAAATAAATAGATGATACCGTTCTGTGGCTAACGAAATGCTTTTATTTGTGCGAGCTTTCGAGATACACTGATCTCTTCTTCCGGCGATGTTACAATGAATGAAGCAAGGATAACTTAAAAACAGTGTCTCTTGGAATGTTATCTGTGCTTGTCCTTCCCCCGGTGTGGATGTGTTTTATGGCTAGAGGTGTCAAAGGGTAACTGAAAGCAAGTGAAGAAAGAGTGTGTATGTGTATCAGTGTGAATAAAAATGAATGGAGAGCCCACAGTATAAACAGTGCTCTACACAAGGCTCCCGACTGACATTAAGGGCCTCATGCAGAGAGCATCGAATTTTCAAATTGGCGAATTTCTTAAAAAGTAGCTTTTTTGGAGAGTTTTATTCTCCATATGCAGAAAACTTCGAATTCTGCTATGTTTAATATGGATGCGTGTGGCGAGTTTAAATGGGAAAGATGCGCGCTTCAGAAATGTGTAAAGAAAAAATCGCGCATTTTTTGTCCCCTTTGCTATAGGCGGCGAGCGCCATCTTATTGCCAACTTTTCCTGGCGCGGCAAAAATGAGAAAATCGCGCCATTTTCCTGGCGCGAACAGCCGCTACATGCCGTTCGCGCCTCTCTGCATTCGGAGAGTTTTAAAAATGGCGAGATGGAGGTTCTCGCCAGCCGCGAGGCGAGTTTTAGAAATAGAAAAAAAAAATTGGCGCGTTTTTCGTAACTCGCCATTTTCTGCCGTTTTCTGCGCAAAATTGTACAAAAAATGGCGAATTTTGAAATAACGATGCTCTCTGCATGAGGCCCTAAATGTTTATCAGTTACAGAATGCACTTATTAGGCTCGCTACTATAATATGAGTACTTCAGTTGTATTTATTTTGAGTAAGACTAAAGAAAATGTATGGTTCTCAATACTTTTTACAAACAAAGAAAATGTGTGTTAGCTTGAGTCGTAAAAAACTAAATCCATGAGTGATTATATCAAACTAGTAAAATATTTGCCACTGTGCTACAGCTAGTCCTCGCTATCCAGTGTTTCACTTTACAACGAATGGCTTATCCAACACTTTACAATGCAACCCTATGGGCCATTTTTCGATGCAGGAATGCGTTATCCAACGCCTGAATGCGTTATCCAATGCTCACCGCTACTAATTAACATGGGACTCACTTTACAACGGTTTCACTATCCAACCCTACTTCCAGAACGGATTCCGTTGGATAACCGAGGACTGCCTGTATTCTATCTATCTGACAAGAAAGCTACAGGTACGCATGTATGTAATTCACTGCCTTCAAATAAGAAATCAGAGATCTTACAAAACAAATAGTTTGAGCCTATTCAAATTTAATTACAGACATGATACACATGGGTTAAGTTGACACAACTATTTTGCAGACAGTCTACCAATTTAATTAACTTGTAATGGTAACAATGCAAAAGCAATACCTAGATCAGTTAATACTCTTCCACCTGCTTGTAAAACACAAACAACTCTGAGCTACTGTATACAGTATGTCCTCGGATGAGGAAGCAATAATTGTTAGCATAGTTCTGCATAGTCGTTTTAAAATAATACACTCTTGGGTGCATATAAAAATGGTTATATATGACAATCTGGAAAACGAATAATATATTAGCCATGTCATTATTATAAATAATGGGAACAAACGGAAACACATTGAATATATACAAACACCATTATGACAAGCATACAGAAGGAGGTTATACAAGTGAGTTTTACATTGATAAATATAGCAATATTGTGACTCCATCCAAAATAAAAATGAACTATAAGAATTTCCAATCGGGAATTAGAGGCACGTGATTACGCATAGAATAAATGGAAAGGATTCCTATACATATGCCAGTTAAAGTGCCACTCTACGGGGTACTAATGGTTTTGCAAGAGGAAGCTATGTCAGTAAAGTGTAATAACTTCATAGTGAGTCAGTGATTACAACATGAGAGCTAGAAGCCACCGGTGCAAACATAGGTACTCATGGAAAATGTAGGCTCACTCTCAGATGAGTGTATAACTCCTGATATGGATCAGAGTTCCAAAATCAGACACTTGCCTATATTAAGGACATGATTCAGTATAATCAGTAAAACAATATTTCTTAATTTTGTATTTGTCAACTTATTTCTTAAGTCTTGGCTTTGACAGTTAAAGTAGCAATACTACTTTCCAATTTGTTTCTTCTCCTGTTTCTCTACATAAAGTATGTGACAATGTATACTTCTACATTCTTACCTAAACTGGCAAAACTTTGGCAATCCTTTTTAATTCTGTAATAATCCTGGTTGTGTGCATAATGGCTGCTTCAGTCTCAGCAACTCAGCAGCTACAATTATTCTTATATTGCTATGGTAACATTATCTATTGTTGCAGTTTGCAGCTCAAACTGCTGGGAACTTTTACAACAAATTATTACAAACGGAAAGTGTTGCAAATATCTTGCACTGATGGGAGGTGGGTTAAAACCTGTTACAGAAATCAAAGGATTCTCTAAAACTCATAAAAATGGCATTAAGAGTTGAATAAAAAAAAACCCCAGTACTATTATCTAATACTACAGAACTGATTTATTAAAAAAATAAAACCACATAAGATCTCATGTTTTGCTGCCTTAAGACCATCCACGTTATGTGATTCAAGTAAATCCCCCCTAACCTCTCCTATTGCTTCAGTAACCACTCTTCAAGCTAATGCAAGTGAGATCGGATAGTGCTAATGTATCTATTGATGTTAGAAATTACCCACTTCATGTCAATTTAACACCAACACGGTCACAGTAGGAGTTTGATTCGGTCTCAGTAATCCCCAAGGCTGTTGCTGATGTGCGTTCTAAACAACTGCATGTGCGATAAGATATATAACTTGTATGCTGTGAACTTACCTTGAATCAAAAAGGTACAGTATCATACTGTAACTGTCAATTTATTGCTTTTATTGTTCTCCTTTTCCCTCCATGATTAGGTTTTGCGAAATTGGAGGCACACACAGCATTGCATATATACTATACCTATAAAATTTATATATGCGTTTTGCATAAACATTCACAGCACGTGATAGTGCCGGCATATCTGCTTGTGTGTTTAGATAATTTGACTTCATGTATTCTTCTCCATGTGTGATATGACACACAAATATGAAAGGAAACACCTGTAGCATTGCTGATGTCTTTGTGGGTACTTTCAGCTTGTTTAGGGCTGTTACTACTATTACTAAGTGCTAATTAGTGTATATTATTTACCAAATATTGTCTCTGTGTTCTTCAGAGTGGCGCCTCGAAGCAGCAGATTTTCTGACCCTAAAGGCCTGTTAAGGTAAGAAACAGTAAGTAAGTATAAATAATATTAAATTGTCTCTCCAATGCTTTTAATCAGAAGAACATGGGAGTATCACAGAAATATGCAGGAAAGAGGTAATACAACACAAGCATCTGGTGAACTTCTGAAATGCAAAACACCAGAGAGACGCCCGCTCTGCTTTGAATAAATGTGTGAGTAGTGAGGGAGGGAAGGTGCTCCTCTGGGTAGAGGGGAATATAAGGAACTACAACAAGACAAGTAAACCCAGTTATGGGCACTCAATTCCCTTGATTGGATGTGTTATGACATAGTTAAAAACTCATTTATTAATATAAATCCTCTAAAATAATGGTGGTTAAAAAGCAACAACGCAGAATTGGATTCCTCAATCGCCCTTGTAGTGTTGGAATCTATATAATAGTGAAGGAGTATTATATAACCCTTAGGCATATATTGGTGTTAACACACTCTTATCCTTATTCGTATTGACGGGATATTAGATTAGTAATAACTGGTTATTATACCAAAGGAGATTGAACATTATATTGTACCCTACTCCTTCACTATTATATAGATTCCAACACCTACAAGGGTGATTAAGGAATTCAATTCTGCGTCGTTGCTTTTTAACCACCATTATTTTAGAGGATTTATATTAATAAATGAGTTTTTAACTATATCATAACACATCCAATCATGGGAATTGAGTGCCCATAACTGGATTTATTTGTCTTGTTGTAGAACTTCTGAAACGGCAGAGACAAAAGGCCTCGAAGAAGGAAGACAGGCCTAGAATGGAATAAATACCGGTATCATTTGGGTTGGACCAATTTGATAAAACGTTGCCTGATATTTGCTACATACATTGGTAAATACCATAGAAACTAATACAAGACAAGTTATGGCTTCCATTGCATTCCATTCAATCCATGGGATTTCCATTCTTCCCCAAGTTTGTTGAGTATTCTGACAACCACAAATATACTAGACGAAAAATAATATTTTGCCTAAAATTCCCAAACGACTGAAATCTTCACATACAGTAATAACAGAAAATGCCAGCATAATTTCTGTGATATTCAGGCATTATCTGTAGGCGGAAGTTTGCCAAGTTTGGTTGAGTTTTTACCCATTTCCACATAAATATGTCAATACCGAGACATACTGTAAGATATTCAATCAAGGAAAGATAAGTTCAACATATGAAGCTTAAAAGATGTAATTAAATCATGGCAGAACAACGTAGGACAAATAAAGAATGAAATGTTAAGAAACCCAAGAGGGAAACATTAATACGTGGAGTCAGATAGAGCAGCTATTATTTGTAGAGCACAAAGAGCGACCAAAATAATTGACCATTTTTTAGTAGCTGTAATGAAAGTGTTAAAGTTACAATAACATCAGCCAATGAAATTCAGGCAAGAAGACCTACTTAAAACATCTCTTCAAAAAGATGTATTTGTACAAACCTTGGAACAGTCTCATCTGCTGCATGATAAACGTTTATCCGACCAACAAACCTGTAATAGAAAAACATCATCTAAGAGAATGTTCCAGATGTTGGTGTTGAACATCATGAAGATTACAAATAGACCAATTTATAAAGCAGTCACAAGTAGTGTGACAGTAAAAACTCCAAAGAGCAAAACAAAGGTACTAAAATAAATATAATAATAATAATAATAATAATAATAAATAATAATAATGAATAATAATGCATATTGTCATGGTAACATATGCAGAACAATATATATGGAATGATCCTTGTAAAAATGACAGGATTGCCTATTGGAGCGTTTCTCAAAGAAACCATAGTATAATTAATCTGTGATATATCTGGAGTAGTCATAAGAAATATTACCCATTTCTGGAAATTACCATATTAGGGAAGACACTTTTCTTAGAAATCATACAGAAACATATAAGCTAAATAAATAGAGTGAAAAGAAAATAAGTTATTTCTATCATTTAATTTTTGTTTTCATAAAATATCTATTAATTGTATTTTTGTTTTGCTGTGACAATATAGGAGCAGCTCAAAATGATAGTGTTATGGTTTATCTACATAGTTCTATATAAAATACAAAACATTTGTTTAGCCACATTGGACCATTATTAAGTGTGGAAAAAAAAGAAAATGAAATGGAATCCTTTAGGGTAGTATGATATCTTTTATTCAACCAATAATTGTTTACAGTATACAAGATAACCAATAATTGGAAAAATAGTTTATTGGACAACATTTTTTATTAGACCAACAATTTTATTGGACCAACAGTGCTTTACAGTTCTGAACTTTGGAACATCGCAGAGTTATTATTCATGTATACACTGGTATACTGTAAAGCAGTGACTTTCAACCTTTTTTGGTGTTAAGGAATGCTAGAATTAGTTGTGAGATTCTGGGGAACCTGAACCCCCCCCCCACTGTTCATCTCACCCCCCTCCATCCACCCCTCCCTCTCTACCCTCCTCCCTCTCTCTCCCCCCTCTCACACTCCTCCCTCTCTCTGTTCCCCCTTACACTCCCTCCATCTTCCCCCTTACGCTCTCTCCCTCCCCCTTATGCTCTCTCACTCTCTTCCCCTCACACCCCCCTCTTCTTCCCTTACACTCTCCACCCTTACTCTCTTCCCCCTCACACTCTCCCCCCTTTATCTTTTTCCCTTACACACACACACACACACACACACACACACACACACACACACACACACACACACACACACACACACACACACACACACACACACACACACACACACACACACACCTCCCCCCTTTTGAGCCTGCAGCGGTACGCAGCTCCCTCCTCCTGTCAGACGAAAGTTGAACGTGACTTCCGGTGCCGACAGGAGCAGGGAGAGAAAGATCGCAGTTACCAGGCAGATACTGCTTAGCTGGGGAGCCTCCCGGTCACTACTTTGTGAGGTACTGTCGCTCCGCCAGGCCTACGATAGCAGGGAGAGCTGTCCCAGCTCTACCCCCCTGGCAGCCGCGGAACCCTGAGGGGTGCTCGGTTGAAAATGACTGCTGTAAACCATGCGTGCAAAATAAGTTATCACACTACCTACAGCATGTTATTTATTTAACGGGTTGCTTCTGGATGAATGATGCCTTTTTCCAAACCAGACACCTGTAAGTATTTTTAATAATTTCTCCAAGTATTTAGTAAACATAGTGTAGGAAACGGACAAAGACGTACGTTACGGACAACGTTCATTCTTACTTGTAGAGATCTGGTTGCGGTTGTTCACATTCGATGGTAGCATGCACTGTGTCCATTTCCTGCTCATTGTGAAATGCTTTCGTATCTTGAACAGCATAATGTGTCTAGTGTTGGGAACAAAACATGCACATTTTTATTGATCAAAATTCCATTTGATAAATGTTCCCACTCCAGTCACCTACATACCCGTCCATTCATTTGAATGGTCATTCATGAGAGATAACTACTGCACTTTAGTTAGTATATGCCTAATGTTTATTCTATTTTGAGTTTGAGCAAAACAAATATTATTCCCTTCTGTCCCAACTGTCTGCTCCTAAATCCCATTAGATTCTTGTAAACATGAATAGAGAAACCCCAATCATGATGAAATACCTCTAATTTGGGTTTTACTAGAAATATGCACAACACAAAATGATCATGGCATATCTTGTGCCAGTCTGTAGACTGATACTAGAAGTAGTTAGATGAATAGGAGGAGCTGAGGACCTAGCCGGCTTTAGGCTCGGGCCACGGGTGCTGTTGCACAGGGCCTATGCTTTCAAGGGCCCTGCGCTCAAGCACAGATGCCTCTCAGAAGGGGTTTTTTTTCTTTCGAGCACAAAGGGACAATTAGAGAAGGAGAAAATGGGTCTAGGAAGATAGGACCAATCAGAGGAGTTAGGGGAATGAGACAGAGGATTCGAGAAGACCAATCAGAGGAGAAGAGGGACAGAGAAGTGAGAACAAAAGCAAATACAGAGAGGAGGACTAGAGGGAGAGGGAGAGATAGACTGAGATACAAGTGATGGAGAGAGAGAGAGACAGACAAGAGGGGCACTGAGGGAAGGAAACAAACATGTGGGCACAGAGGTGTCAGACATACAGAGTGCTGAGGGAGGGAGACATGAGAGGCACAGAGGGAGAGATGAACAGAGGGATTGGAGAGACAAAAAGACATGTGGGGGCACAGAGGGGGAGACAGATATGGGAGCACCGTGGGGAAGACAGACAAACCATATTAACCTGTATGGGATTTTATTTGTGCATATGCATACATACTGTGGTCTTTCTGTATGGAAAAAGATGTCTGAACTTTAACCAAAGAAAATGTATATCTATTCTACAATAAATTATTTATAAAGAAATGTGGTAGAAAAACACGTATCTACTCATATCATATAAATTTGATATGCATGTGCTTGGGTGTATATGTGCGTGTACAGTATGTATATTTAAATCCAAGGGACAGGTGGCAGGTAGTAATACACGGATATCGCAAAGGGCCACGTATTTGCAAAAGCCGGCCCAGGGGGGGGGGGGGGGGGATACGGCATCTTGTCCTTTTCTTCTCTGCGATTTATGCATACAGCACACGCAGACAAGCTAGAGTAAACCAAGCCTCAGAATTATGTGTCATATGTGTCAAACCTGATAAAACATAGATACAATGTCAAAATAAAAGGATGGAATGGTTAGTTGCCGAGGTTAGATTGGAAGACCGTCATGTGGTATTTTGTATGATAGTGAAAAAATAAGGGGCTCTCAAGTAAAATAACTAAAAATAATGAAAAGTGATTATTAAATTATAATCTGTGTAAATGTTACCTCATACCATAAGGTTTTATGGGTCCTTGAAGAGAATTGGTGTTCTGCAGCCGGAGTACAGGGGTTCTCAATACCACTATAAACAAATTGTCAAACAAGAAAAAACTCTGGCGCATGAACCCAATTAGGGTTCATGCGCCAGAGTTTTTTCTTGTTTGATATTTTATATGCACTTATTGTATTATACTTCCCTTCTGTAAGGAATCGGGGAACACGTCCCCTGCGGTGTGTTCCCTCCTTACCTCCTGCTGCACAGCATCCTGTTGCAAGTGATCCGAGAGCGCGTCCCCCACGGCGTGCTTCCTCCTTGCCTCCTGCTGTACAGGCTCCCCGTGCACCTTACAGAGCGCGCGCGCCCACGCAGGGCTTTCAAGGTTCCTACGGAGCTTGGCTCTGCCCCACCGCTTGTGCTGTGCAGACGGCGCGCTCTCGTGACGCGTGTGCACTGCTCCCCAGCTGCGCGTCAACTCTAATATCGCCCTCACCTGTCTCCTGCCTCTCACACCCTATCCCTGCCTCCGCAGAGGCCGCTCCTCCGCCCCACCCCCTTCTCTCATTGGACTCCTGTTTCCATATATGCTCAGCTCTGTCACTTCCTCTTTGGCTGAACATAGTTATTGGTAGCCTTGTGTTCCCACGTCTTGGTCTCTGCCTTGTGCCCTCTGCGTTACTTACCTTGTTGCTGCTTGCCTCCCTGTTTACCGACCCGGCTAGACTTTGGACCCTGCTCTGGATTATCGACCCCGGCTTGCCTCAGACCTTCCGACCGTCTCCATCCCCGACCACGGCAAACAGACTATCTACTTCTCTACTGGCTCCAACCCTTGACCACGGCACCTTGGATTCCGACTACCCTCCTGGCACCTACCCACGACCTTGGCAAGTATCATGACTAACCCACTCTCCAACCCAGACCGGTGATCTTGACTATCCACCCTCCAGGCATGCCTCCGCTGCTGTGGGTGCGCAGTTCTATACTTTCCCACCTCAGTACCGGGGTCCTGCCTTGTTCGTGGTGAGCGCAAACATTACACCTTCTATTCTAATGTCTGTTTTGTAAAGTGCTGTGTACATTGTTGAATATATATATATATCCAATAATGTACACAGTGCTTTACAAAATAGACATTAGAGTAGAAGGGAACTAGAATAGATATAATAGAGGGAAAGGGTTGATGTTAATTTTGTGTTTATAGAACTTTGTTCCTTTTCCCGCCTTTGCAGGCTCCATTTTGCAGTCTCTCCATAGGTCGCCATTGAAGCCCCATGTAACCCTATGGAGATTCCGGCGATTTGGGCCCGATATTGCAGAAGACCTGCAGGTGGCGCCCGAGAGGAGGAGCGACGGTTCCCCATTGAAAGTGAATGGAGTAATGCATTTCAATGGGGATTCCTCGACTGACCTCCAGGAACAGGCTGGCAGCCAGTCAGACCGCAGAACCGCAAAAGCGGAAACTATGTCTTGAAAGAGCTTTGATCAATCCCCGGTCAAGTTCACGTTCAATTGGCGTGGGAAACTTAGGTTTTAGGGCACCCCGGAATAAAATTCTTTTTTGCCCCTAGACCCTAGGAACCCCCTCACTCGACCCCAACTGGGTCCGACAATCAATGACCCTGGTAAAGGGTCGTGCTCGCTACGAGGGTCGCACCATTGACTCTAATGGCGGAGGTAAAAGCCGCAAGGTAAAAACGGCTAAGTCAAAATGAGCAGAAAAATGAAACCCATAACTCCGGTTCTGTTCAGCCTATAGGGCTGAGATTTGGCCACCATGTAGTCATAGTTCCGGCATGACTGCATGGCAAATACCGACCCTCTCGGAGCAACAGGACGGAGTCAGAGTAATGGTTAAGTTTGGGTTTCTGCCATTGACTTCTATGGCAGAGAAAAGCCACTTTTGTAAATGTACCTTTTAAACTGTATTTGTGTAACTCCGGTCCGGTGGGTCGCAGCGAACTGAAATGTGGCCACCATGGAGAGTCCCCTCCGGCATGAGGGTCTGGCAATTTTCAGCCCGCTCGGCCCAGCCAAACAGATTTTAATATGTTTAGATATTAAGAAATGTACTGTCTTTTAGGTCTGGTATAAAAGCCCGCGAAAGATACTGGCTCTGCTATATGTTAATGCTCAGGGGGACGACCATTTGTCTACAACAGGCCCCCTGGTCAAAGGATTCACCACTCTGATTGTGTACACTAGGGCGGAGAAAAGCAGGGCTTGAGTGGTCTGTAAGTGTTGTAATTCA
This sequence comes from Ascaphus truei, assembly GCF_040206685.1. Classification (NCBI taxonomy): domain Eukaryota; kingdom Metazoa; phylum Chordata; class Amphibia; order Anura; family Ascaphidae; genus Ascaphus; species Ascaphus truei. Next base: position 254,135,252 of record NC_134485.1, read on the forward strand.
CACTTACAGACAAAGGATTTCCTGACCAGATACACATCTGGTAGACTTTAAGGCGCCCTTTCTTTAGTGTGGGGCTAGGGAAATGAGACCCCAAGTGGAAAATGTGCGCATGTGCCAACTAACTGTGGCATGGTCCAACAATGCTTCCCACGTTAGCTGGCAAAAGGTAATTGGGTGCAGGTAATTGTTAACCAATACCTGGCACCCAATGTAACGGTATAGGGCTTGAGTCCCATATAAACGAGTGTAAGCCCTATGCTGTGTCTTCGTTTCAACATCTGAAAGAATCCTGATTACCTTGATGAATTGCTAATCCTGTCTTTGATTACTTCATTGCCCCATCCCACGTAAGTGCTATATTCTGTATGTTATTTGTGCAATCTTGTGTGTTCACCTTTTTCAAGGAATAAACTTAAATTTATCATATCTTAGTCGTGTTCAATTCAACCCAGTGATATCTGTGTATATTATAACCCTGCACAAGCTCCCGTGACACTTAGGACACAGAGTCCCCTCAAAGTGTGTCAGGTACGTATAAGGCTGCGCTAATAGTGCCTTGCAATGGCGACGTCGCTCCAAAACAAATTAATTGACTCCATCGCAAGCGCTTATAGTAAGCGCGACGGCAACAGAGCGACGTTGCGTCAAAAAATTTGTAAGCCGGGTAAATTTGATTTTTTAGAGACAGTCGTCACATGTGACTGTCTCTAAACCAATCAAATTGCGCGGCCCTCCCCTTTTAGTGACGTCAATGGCCTTGTCGCCAGCGACGTCACTAAAAGTAAAATAACAACTGTCGCCGGTGGCAACGGCATCGGTCGTATTGCCAGCACTATAAGCGCAGCCTAACTCCTCCATCACGTGGCAGAGCAGGTGAAATAGAACTTGATACATTGTCACTGAAAGGAGTATGAGGTAGCAAAAGTTGTACTTTCATCCATTAAAACCAAGTTCCCAAGTCACATTACCTTAAATCGTATTAAAAAAAAAAAAACATCTGAATACCCCAAAAAAGCGGAATTAACATATTTACTTTGTGACTAGACTCTCCGTCCAAACTTGCTGTTGTAACAAAACACGTTCCATCTTCTCTGCTTGATGATAGGAGTATTATATCACACGGAAAAGTCTCATCTTCTTTCACCATTACAATGTCCCCAACCTGTGGAGGAAGGTAATATTTGTGTTATACAGCTATATAAGTAAGGACAAAGGAAAACTGAGAGCACAGGAAAAAGCGTGGAACTGGAGGCCAACAGAAAAAATAACAAAAACTTTATTGAAACATGCCTAGTTTAAAAAGAGAAACCTCTAACGCGTTTGATAAAGCGCCCTTTGCGAGAAACGCGTTAGAGGTTTCTCTTTTTAAACTAGGCATGTTTCAATAAAGTTTTTGTTATTTTTTCTATTGGCCTCCAGTTCCACACCTTTAGCTGTGCTCTCAGTTTTCCTTTTTCCTTATCCTGCACTTACCTGTGGATGCACGCTGCTGCTGCTGCTGCTGCTGCTGCTGCTGCTGCTGCTGCTGCTGCTACCGGATGTCTTCGATTCACCAGCGGTTGATTTTATGAGTACCCCAATCACTGAACTGTATGCTGCGTTATTGTCCATCACTAGGGGATTTGGTCTGGCATTGCGGGGGTCTGCTGGTTCCCGTCGGGGGACCTCATGATCGCCGTGGCCAGCTTTTCCCTATACCTATGTGATTGCCTATGGGCTTAATTTGCTACAGCTACAGCTTTCTGCTTTATACTCCGGACTCCGGTACATCAAGGGTTAATGTGGATGCCTCCGTGTGATGCACACGTGTCTACTGGGCTAGTAGCGCCACACACTGAGGTTCATTCCTCTCATTGCTACAGCTATATAAGTACGCATAATCAATAGGCATTCAGCTACTTACTTATGGAATCTTATTAATTACGTTTTTACTGCACATTATGCCATTATTGTAGTATATAATAAACCATGTAAATACTCATTATCACAAATAAGAATAATACATTTGAATGATTTTGTTTGTTCTGTATAATCCCACATTGGAATGCTGGATAACAGAAATTCCCAGAGTTGGGACAGCATGCACAGTATATAGAGTTAAAGCATCCAACATGGAACTCCGAAGAACAATACAATAACAACACTCATTTGAATCCATAAGGAGTAGTGGTGATGTACTGTATACTCTGTTCATCATCAGCAGTAAAAAAAACTATGATGCAACCCAGATATAAACCACAGGGGTCAAAGTGATGATATGGCATATTCCATCTGTTAAAGTAAATGAGTGTTGCAGCAATTACTTTCCTATTACATCTTAATAAAATCTTGGTAACCAAGGTGTTTTTATCATTCACCAATTGAAACTCCCCCTCCTGCCGTGTTTCTTTATTACTTTGGTACTCACTCTCAGTTTCCTGCTTTGTTTCCGAACCAGTTTTCCATGCTGGATGACATGGACTGGATACTGGTTCATTGCATTGTCGGCTTTATGTCTCAACCAGTCTTCATAGCCCTACAGAGTGGTGATACATAATGCATTCACAGTCAAGAGACAGGCTGACATCATGATATAATAATCTAGTTAGTATACAACTGTTAGTGCTTGGAATGTTAAAAGCTAAGTGTATTAGTTACCTGTTTAATGGCTGTCACAGTGATGACAAAGAAAAGTGGCAGGCCACTGGTTACCGGACTGGTTGGTGTATCAATGATAAGCTACAAGAGAAAATATATTCCTGTTACAATGTGTGGACATTCAGTGAGATGGCTAACTCGATGATAAATAATGTACAGGGATCAGATTTGTCATTCTTTTTTCGCCTCCCACATTGACAGGTGGGTAAGTTGAGTTACAGGCAAATGCACCGCAGTGATTTATTTTTAAAGAAACACACAAGGGAGCGTGTCTTTTATTAATTGCTCACCCACATTTCAAACAACAAGTAATGTTAACAAGTGAAGAAGTCATTGAAAATGTAACTTAAAATCTAGGTCAGTATTACAAAAGTAGTGACATAGTTAGGTTTTCGTATTTGGGACAGCCGCTGGGTTGGCATGGCAGACTGGTAATGGTCAAACTGTAATAACTAACGTAGGAGGTTATATGTTAAGCGGTGGATGTGTCAGTCAGGGCACTATTGCATGGAAACTCAAGTCTATGGGAGTTTCTAGCTCCCCGATTAGCAGTTTACTGAATAATCCTCATGGTAGCCACTATTTTCTCATAATTGTCGTCTGAAATGAAAACGACTTCAAACATTTAACACTTTTATAACGCTGAAATGCTACTAAACCTTTGTATTTACCAGGGAAAATATAAAAAAAAAACATTAACAAGGAATTAATTCATAGTTCTTACCAACACATTTGTTATGGCAGACCTCTACGATAGCTTGATTCTGTAACCGAAGGGACATTCCAATGGCAAAAGACAGCCAGATGGCAATATGACTAGATTGCAAATGGGAGCTATGAGGGCATCAATGAGTTCAAGGGTACAGGAGAGAAGTGAGTAATACGCCCAAGAAAGTAACATTTCACTAGTCTTCACAAGTTCACTGTGTAAAGTATTATATGAAATGCCTTTAAATGCCATAGAGTTAGGGATATGAAAATTACACAAGATCAAGTGGATTCTATACGTATTTCCTGTCTACCTATATGCAGATAGAAGCAGTTTCGAATTTTCTACAAACTGCTTTATAACTCTGATCATAGATGGTTTAGAATTGCTGGCGAAGTCTTTCCTATGTTAGGTATAAATATCTAACTAATAACAAAGCATATTGACTATTCTAATATAAAGAAAAAAAATCTAAAATCAGAAACCTAGAAAAATTACCCATTTAGGTAAAAGATTGTATAGAACTACATTTTCCCCAAAAAGTTATAGGTTGTAGTTCCCTGGCGATCTTGCGGAGGGCTTCTAAGTGTGGATATATTTGATAATAATAATAAAAATACCTGTTATATCCGTATTTGCGGTGTCGTCTTCTCTCATATGTATATGGTATGAGCACTGAAGTCTACACCTGTGAGGCTACACTTGTGACGAACCAGAAAGGGAGCATTACTGTAGCTGACTGCTGCAGTGAAGGAACAGCACAGATAAAGATACCATTCCCTGGACTTGGTACCACACATGGCCGTGTGAGTACGATAATATATTATATATCACATGCACCTATTTTACTATTGACCATTGTTTATTTGTCAGTGCCAACCTTGACTTTGCACTTCTATTTGTTTTGCGGCCCCCCTTTTCTTTTTTATATGTAACCACCAACTACAGACTTCTGTATACCTCAAACCTACAGACAGAGCAAGCTATTTGAGGGACAACAGCTTCCACCTGACACACACTAAACATGCAACCATCTACAGTCAAGCCATACGATACAACCGGATATGCTCTGACACAGCAGACAGAAGCTAATGGATTACAGCCTTGAGATCGGATTTCATAATCCGTGGATATAACCACAGAATTGTAGACCAGCAAATCCACAAAGCCACCAGAATACCAAGAAGTGATCTTCTTGAATACAGACAGAGAGAGACAAGCGACAGGGTAACTTTGGTGGTCACATATAACCCACACCTAGATGCTCTACGCAAGATCGCCAGGGAACTACAACCCATTCTCCAGGAAGATGCAACACTGCAACAGGTCTTCCCTGAAATACCCTTATTATCATACAGACAACCTCATAATCTCAATAAAATTATGAGGAGTAAAGTATTCAACAGTACAACTGGATGCAGGACAAGACCATGCCAGGACGCAAGATACAAAACCTGCGCAATGTTCCACACAGTGGGCACAATACAAATACCACACAGGAATCTGAAGTACAAAATCAGAGGAAGGTTCACCTGTTCCTCCAGCAATGTCGTGTACCTCATCATGTGCATTAAATGCCCAGGGGGCTGCTACTACATAGGTGAGACGGGACAGGGGCTAAACAAGAGAATGAATCTGCATCGCCACAGCATCAGACACGGAACAAGAGACAGTCCTGTCAGCGAACATTTCTCTGTCTCTGGCCATAAGATGAACGATCTGAGGGTTGCCATACTCAAAGGTAATCTTAGAACACCGAAAGAGAGACGGTTGCATGACTACAAATTTATGCAACTGTTTGGGACACTAAGCGGTGGCCTAAACCGAGTTTCATAAGTCACTACTGACACAAGAGAACTCTCTTCCCATGAGTGCTTAAGGCCATGTCTATACATACTGCACTATATGATTGAACACACAGCTGTCTCTAACACATACAAATAATCTATGTAATTCCATCCCTATATACCAATAGGAACCATATAGTATCTACACACACTTTTAGTAATGCAACACCCTCTTACATTTTCACACCTATCCAAACCATTATATACACTCCCACTCCACACACACCTTTTGTAAGGCGCTGTATGCACTGTGGGCGCTGTGTAAATGTATATTTACATACATACTGTACATGCACACTCTTACATCACTAACATTCAGGGACTATTTAACACCTCAAGTCATAAATCGCATACTGCATAGGTTTCAGTCACAAATAACATTCCAAGATGCACTGTTTTTAAGTGAAACCATTGCTTGCTTTATTCAATGTAGCATCGCCGGAAGAGATTAGTGTATCTCGAAAGCTCGCACAAATAAAAGCATTTAGTTAGCCACAGAATGGTATGGTCTATTTATTTTTTATTATATATATACATATATATAATAATATATATATATATATATATATATATATATATATATATATATATATATATATATATATATATATATATATATATTAAGGTTATGGTGGGTAAAAAAAGTGACAAAAACCCTCCACAGTAAAGCATATAGCAACTGTAAATATTACTGTATATTCATTTGCATGTCTTAGACAGGTCTGCAACCCTGTCTTTCACCATTATCGCCCAGCACACAGCACTTCCACTGCAGCAAGGGATTCTGGGAAATGACATGCAAATGAGCACACAGTGCCACCTTTTATCTCAAGCTCACATTACATGAACAACCCTTAGCCAATGCATATGCTGTGTGTGCTGGGCGATAATGGTGAAAGACAGGGTTGCAGACCTGTCTAAGACATGCAAATGAATATACAGTAATATTTACAGTTGCTATATACATATATACATATACATACACACACAATTTTTACTCAGAGCTATTTACCAACATTTAAGAACTTCCCCTTTATCGTAACAGCCCCTACATTTTTGCTTTATAATGTAATAATAATCATGAAGTGTTGGACTTCGATAGGAAATAGATTGAAAAGACTGGTTTAAGGACAAGACCATCAAGACAAATGCATTCAGAGTTCTTGTGATACATTATATAGCACCAACATAAAAGTAACATGTACTGTGGGTGTTGGGCTATTGGCACATAAAACATTTAACACTAACACTGTAATGGTATTTAATATCACATATACCAAATGGAATGTTTCCTTAAGTGTTCAGTGAATGCCTCTGTTGCAATACAGGCTTCCAAGTGCCAAGTGCCTGATGGATATAAAGGGAAAGTTCCACCTTTTTCAAAACTCTCCCACACATCACACCCCTACCTTGAATACTGAAAGCACATGCAGTAGTAGAGATGATCTGATAGTTGCCCCCACTACTAGTGGAAATAAGCCCACTCACTGAAGCCCAAGGTCTGACAAGGGGTGTAACATTTTGGGACTATACTTTGCCAGTTTCCTATAAGAAGGTGAAAAGCAAAGCAGAAATGCAGAACATTCTTCCATTAGAAAGCTCATTGTTTTCTGAAGTTTTCTTGGTCCACATTTAGGTGCAAATTTTAACATGTACTGCAGAAGATGGATTGGTGGTGAACAAATTAATATAGTGCTCTGGCTTTCTGCACTAGTTAGTCATGCCACTCCAATTATAGTACGTGAAGCTATCGCTGCATAGGTATTTGATGAATAGCCTTTGGAGGAACACTGACCAAGTGGTTAATATACTGGACTGTGAACTTGGAAACCTGCATTCAAGACTAGCTTTGCAAGACCTTGGTTGAGTCCTTCAACATCCCAGTACCTTTCCAATCCAATACTACACTGTAAGAGCCTTGGAGAATGCCATCTGGTATGCCTGATACTATTGCACTTTGTACAATACAGCAGTGGTGCGCAACCTGTGGGTCACAAACCCCTTGGGGGTCATCAGCAAATTCATTGGGGTTGCCAAAGGACCACCGCAGTGCAGCAGCTGTGTATCCCTCTCTCCCTGTCTCTCTCCATTTCCCCAGCAGCAGCGCTCTCTGCTCTGTTCAGCCTGGATAATGATGTCATAGGTGCCCAAAAATGGGCATATCCATATTTGGGCTAATCCATATTCAGGCATCTACAACGTCATCATCCAGGATGGATGGAGCAGAGAGCGAGAGAAAGACAGCGAGAGGGATGGAGGTAGAGAGAGAGACAGGGAAAGAGAGAGAGACAGGGAGAGTGAGAGTGAGAGTGAGAGTGAGAGTGAGAGTGAGAGTGAGAGTGAGAGTGAGAGAGAGAGAGAGAGAGAGAGAGAGAGAGAGAGGGAGGGAAGGCGAAAAACAGGGAGAGAGGGAGAGAGACACGGGCTGCTGCTGTAGTGCAATCAGTTTCTGGAGTTTCAGTCAGGCAATTAACACTGCGGGGGTCCCAATCAGAAGCAGGGACCTCTGCAGAGTTAATGTCTAATATTTTTGGGGTGGGGGGGCCTTTGTGTAGTGGACATTTAAATGCAGGGGTTGCCCCTAAAAAATAGATTGCACACCAATGCAATACTGCAGCAACATGTACTGTATAACACCACAAGTGTCATGCAATTTTAGAACAGGGTTGGGATGACTTTAATTCAATTTACTGATTTATGTTTCACCTTACTTTATCTAAATAAGATATTTTTGTTCCTAAATGAGTCTATACAAGTGATTAAACAGAAAATAAAAATAAGAGAGAATATAGAGCCGAGTGGTGATAAAGTCATAGGACACCTTATTCAAGTGAATGGGATATAAGGCGACCTGAGGTGCTGTAAGGTGTGTTACAGCTTACTACTGCTCAGTAACTATGGCCCATGATGTGATTGTGCATACTGTGTGTTTTATTTGAGTTAAATATCTTAAAGACACAGAGTCACCGCTCGGGAAATGCTGTTGTGCCAAAAACCTCCACAATGTTTACGGCGTTACGATGTAATGTATATTAAACTGATTTTCATACCTGGACAAGAAAAATGATGAGGAAGTAAAAGTTTGCTATTCTTCTGAATTGCTCAAACAAGTTCTTCGGTACAAAGTTCCAGAATGTGTACTGCAAAAGATAATTAAAAAGAAATGTTAGAAGCGAAAATCAGTATTAAGCAATTTGCCCTAATTCTACTTGAAGCTGTAAACCACGGAAGCGATGTTTTTTTTTGTATAGGACATTTTTGTAGATGTCATATGTAAAGCAGCTTGCGGGAAAAATATTACATAGGTATATTGCACTATCAAAAATAAGCACTTATACGTGAATTCTCGTCAAGGCGCACACACACACACACACACACACACACACACACACACACACACACACACACACACACACACACACACACACACACACACACACACACACACACACACACACACACACACACACACACACACACACACACACACACACACACACACACACACACACACACACACACACACACACACACACCATTTTAATGGAATCATTGTGAGATAAAGGAGTAAGATTGTGGGTGAGCAGCAACCTGCACTGGCTGACTTTATAATACAACACGTTTCAATGTAATGCTATTAACACTGCTGGTACTATTGTTATGAACCTTGGTTTTTATATATTCATGTCGTTCTGCCTTTCTGAGATATACCAAGCCCCAAAACAGGTTGGATATAAATAGCCACCTGTTATTGCAAAAGAAACCACTGAAGTAAGAAAAAGTTCCAATAACTCCTCCTGTTTTAAGATTTTTTTTTTTTACAGAATAAAGGGTAATGCTTAGACAGCAAGGCTGATGCATTATATAAATTCAGCTCTAAATAGATTTTCAATGCAGTTGCTGCTTTTTTGCTGCCCTTTACATGCACTGATCGCCTCTATGGAAATCCACATATTCACCAACTGCTTTATAGCCCTTGGTCTTTTTGGACGCTATATTCATTTGAAACATGTTTGTCATAATTGCTTGATACAGAAAAGGTTATGTATATACTGGACAAAAGGTAATTGGTAATTCAATGTGCTCTAAACAATCTCCTGACGGAGATAGTTAATTCCTCACATATTGTATGCAGTAGGAGAGCTCCGTATCTGTGCTCAAAAGTGAGCATAAAGCTTCATGAAGCAAAAAGAATGTAGCATTTTCAGATGATCATAATGTTACGGTGAAGGGGTTAACCAGGCTCACGAATAAAGGTTCAGCCCACTTGGTTACCCCTGATCTGAGTGTGGCGGTCCTAGAGTGTCAGCTCTTGGACCCAGATATCCTAAATGCATTACTGTGACTGTGTGCAAATTTTGCGACATTAAAAATGTCTGTGTGTTTCACCTTTCCTGGGATGCTGGGACCGGGAGATTTCTAGGCTGTAAGTTTCAGGGTGGGCTTGCCAGAGAAAGTCTTTACAGAATGTGTCTATGTATCGGGGTTCCGGAGTTCTGGGATACCCCAGGAATCGGATCAGGGAATTGAGTGAGATTCTCGGATGCAACCAAGCACATATCTCTGGGCAAACTCTGACTCTGAAATCGCTATTACGACTCACCACCAGGATTCCTGCTGCAGCATCTTCCAGACAAGGTAACCGGGCATGAAGGGGTTAATGTATACCTACAACCATACAGGGGGTCCCTACCCAGATACCCTAAACATAGTTTTATGGTTCTGGGGGCCACTCCAGCTAAGTGATAAAGTGGAGAGTGGTTCGTGTGTGTAAAAGTTTTAAAAGTTATTTTTCTAAAGTGTGCCAAGTATGAGGCTAGTGAGGGTAGGTAATATATACACTCACTCCATCCCTGACACCAGAACCGAGACATATTTTACCACACATAAGACAGGACACAGTATATTTTATTAAAGAATTATAGTTAATAGGTATATGTACTGGTAACCTGTAAATGAACAGTGGAATTTCCAAGTCATGGATTCCGAGAAGACCAGATGGCTACCAAGCTTGGTGCCTATGGGTCTGTGAGAAGTCAGGACTTGAAAGCCTCAGGGATGCCAAGGTGTTAGAACCGGAGGGGTACTGCAGTTCTGCTTGAGTACCTGCATCCTCGGCTAACACAGGGCTATCCGGCCACCATTTGCCAAACCCCAGACTCTGTGGAGCCTGGACAGCGGGTGGGCTCAGTATGCCAAGATGCAGAGGTGCCAGGTTGGAGCATGGCCCTTTGCAGACTGAGAAAAGGTGCCCACCCAGCTTTACGATACCTGCAAATCGTTGATTGGCCGGCAGGAAAATTCCCACGCTCTGATAGGCTTTAGATGTTAGTTTAGGAGACACTGAAACCCATAAGGGGACTTGCAGCCAATCAGGAGGGCAAGTTCCAAGTGTCAAACAAACAGCGGCAAATTCAGATGCTCTGTACTGAATAGACGTGAGCCGGCTTCAAGGATTTTCAACTCAGTCTAGTTGCTAAGTCCTGCTTTTGAGAACGTAGCGTCCGCGGTTGGCATTGCATGCTGAAATCAGTTCCAGGACTTTCGCGAGTATCTACCGGTCAAGGAAAAGGGCTCTTACAGAGGTCATTTTTGTGAATTCCGTTTAGAGGATAGATTTATTTGTTAGCCTGTTCCCAGTAAATGTGTTAACCCTGTAAATTGTGTTACATTGTGTGTATGTCTTTTCCTGAAATAAATTACAATTTATTTTACCTCCTTGCTTTGCTTAATCAATTATCCCGGTATAAAAAGGTGTTAATAAACCTGGTCTCCCGTGACACATAATATAACAAGGTGTCAGCAACGAATACAGGTATCTTCCAAATGAAATACTTGCCAGTGTATCCAGTCATATATAATGCTCCAATTAAGGGGAGGAATGACAAGATTAAAAGCAATATGGTGGAATGACCGAGCTGACCAACCTGAATGGACAACCGGACCCCACCAAACACCCAATGTAGAAATCACTCCCCTGGTGCTAGACTGGATGGGCTTAGGAGTACTTAAGAAATATAAACATCTTGAAGTTTGAAGTACTCACACTTGGTAGTAATGTGTCCTGTAGTCAGCGTGCTACTGTTCCGTTAGTCCAGAGAGAAGGTATCCTGTGGGGGGAAGTGCAAACAGTGCACAGCTTGTTGAACCAGAAAAAAGACGACGGTGGCTGGATCAAAAATTAGTAAAAAATTAACTCTTTATTGGGTCATCCACACAAAACACTCACAAAGCCCTGTGAGAGGAACCTCTGACGCGTTTCGGGCAAATCTGCCCTTTGTCAAAGAGCAGGTTAGCCCAAAATGCATCAGAGGTTCCTCTCACAGGGCTTTGTGAGTGTTTTGTGTGGATGACCCAATAAAGAGGGAAAATCTCATGACCACGCAGTCCTTAGAAAGACTGTACTTGGAAAAAGTCCTCCTCAAGCGACTGAGGAGTGCTGATCTCAAGCACCTTCTGGAGGAGACACTAATAAACTGGAGAAAGGGCTCCATTCCCAACAGGACTGAGGGTTCTTGTACTCAATCCACGCTCATTCAAGCCACAGAGATAACTTGAGTGAGAGTGAAAGGATGGGCTTTGGCCGTGGTAAGCCTGAGATTCCCACAAACAGGGGAGGTATGTAACAGGGACTTCACTGTTTGGGAGAAACTGCCTCTAAATACAGCAGTGTGCTGGTTAATTGCACAGGTAATCAACCAGACTCCACCTGGCTGATTAGGACTGTTAGAAAAAGCCTGATATGAGAAACAGGAAGGATATTCCTTATCTCACAAGGGAGCTGACAGAAGGAAAAGGAGGGCTGTGTCCAGAGAGAAAGACACAAGGGGACCAGACCTATATGCTTGGACCCTCAAGCAGACACCTACATGGACACCACAGACCTGAAGGGCCATCTGTGTTCAGGTACCACTGAGACTTTGGGGTGAAAAGTGGGTAAGGGCTTTTCCCCCTCAGCCTTGCAGAGAGGGACTGGGGAAGTAAGTTAGCCCTTACACAGGGATAGGTGTTTATTGTTTTGTGCATATTTTTGTTGCTGTATGGTTTAAAAGGAACAGGCAATAAAGCCTCATTTTAATTTCACCTTAAAAATGGTCCCCATTGCATACCTCTGCACTTACACTCTTACACTCCTCCATTTGAATTATTGTGACATATTGCTAACAGGCCTCTCTGCCTCACAAATTTCTCCTTTGTAATCTATTCAAAATTCTGCTGCCAGTTTAGACAGGTCTCCCTCTGGGCGCCCCCTCCCTCGACTTTCCCCTTACCTCCGCTGCAGCTGGGGAAGAGCGCGGCTAGGCAGGGAGGTGCAGGGAGGTTGTGCTTTGCGACTGGGTCACTGGGAGGTTTGTGGCGCACCTGACAGCGGGGGCCGCCATGTTGAATTGGCTGCGCATGCGCAGAAGCACTCGCGGATGCACACAGGATATTCCAAGTTGCAGCGGCCATCTTGCTCCACCCCGCACATGAGCAGGAGCTAGTATAGCGGCGTCCATTACACCCAAAGCTCTGCAGGGGATCTATAATTCACAGCAGCCCCAGGGGCTGCACAACACATGGGCAAGCACAGCCAATAGGGCTGCTAGGATCTTGGCAGGCAGAAGGATACATTTGGCACGCTCAGGAGAAAATGCCAGTCAGAAGAGGGAGCTTGATCAGCAGGTAGTGGCTCTGAGACTAGGCCTAGTTTATCCCCAATTAGACCCCGACTCCCAGTAGCTTGTGGTTGCTGCAGGGAAGGCCTCCTTAGCTAGAGACGCTTTACTGTCTAGTGTCAGGGACACAGTAAAGACGCTGCACAGTGACTGCGGCTGTGGTCTGGGACCAGACCACCTCCACTGTAAGAGACCCGTATGGTGATATTATCCATGCTAGAATTTACCCAACGCAGAGGCGGACGTCATCGCGGACGATGTCGCTGGATCGGCGGATCCCTGTTGCTAAGTCGGCCACACCGAGTACTCGAGTACTCGGCAGGTACCTCAACTAAGTGCACCAACACTCCACGGGATAGCGCTATCTCCTACACTTTTAGGTGGGCCCTGACATTGGGGGAAAAGGACATCAGGGTATTGGTGCCAAGCACCCTATGTACTTTGCGGGACACTCACTGGTGGTATCAGGTTGGGCCATTGTTATACTGTAGGGTACAGGGAACTGTTGTCTGTGTTCAGTAAAGGTTGTTGTTATATACCTGACTGAGTATTATTGTTACTGTTCCTGTAAGGGGCCTATCCCACCACGTTGGGATCCTCTACAGGTGGAGGAGGCTCAGGCCTCCTGGTTGCCAATAGGTAATAGCAGCATTGGTAGTTCCTTCCCGGGTACGGGGGAACAAGGGCTACACTAGAATAAATTAACTTTCCCCTAAAACAGTCTCTGCTCATCTCCTCCTTAAATCCCTCTCCTGGCTTCCCACCAAGTTTTTGATCACCCTCAAAGTTCTCCTCCTTACCTTCAAGACACTCCACTCATCTGCTCCTCCCTACATATCAGCTTTGATCTCTCGTTATGCCCCTGCTCGTCTCCTGCGCTCTACCCATAACTGTCTCCTTTCCACCCCTTTTACCCATACTGCTCTCTCTCACCTTAAACCTTTTTCCCTCATTGCCCTTTATCTGTGGTGCTCCCTCACACTTGATATACGCCAAGCGTATAGATTGTACGGGGCAGGGATTTCCTTTCCTATTGTCTGACCTTGTTTGTTGCGCTTATTGTACTATAATTCCCTGTATTCTCTCTTGTAAAGCATGCAGTACAGCTGTGGGCGCTATATGAATACAAATATACATACATACACACTATGAAAATAATACATTTTATGAATCTATGTAATGAAACATCTGTACTGCAACAGATTTATTTTTGGTTGATACTTGCGTAACGTAATTTCGCTTAAACAGGTTGTTTTTTTTGGTGCGTAGAATTTTTTTAGTACATTCCATTACCATCTGATCGTCATGTGCAAATATTTAACAAGACAACATTTTTGATGCTTAAAGGAGCAATCCAAGTGGCCTTTTCCTCCATTTGTTTTCTTTTTAGATAGGTGTGAAGCAGGGGGTCTCTGGAGCTGAACCCCATGTATTTCAGCTGTGGTGACCCCTTGCTTTCCGAGATACTTACCACTGAAGGGGGTGCCGTATCTCGGCAAACTTTAAAGCTTTCGCTTCAGGTGGGTTAATAGGATGTCACTTCCTATTGGCCCGCAGGATGTAGAGCTTAGAACATCTGCCAATACAGGAACCCAGCCAGCGAGCCAGAGCGGCTACCGGCACCTGCTAAGGAGGTAAATAGCTAGGGAAGAAGCTGATATAAATGGGGTTCAGCTTTTGGAGACCCCGTGCTTCAATCCAATGTAAAAAAAAAAAAAATAGATAAAAATAGAAATAGAAACGGGCACTTGGATTGCAGCTTTAAGGCCTGTTATCACATAAATGCAGCCAAAGATACGTCAATTTTACATCAACAAATTGCCATTTGTGACACTGTATATAGGCCCCTTAGTCCTTTTACCCTTATGAGAGAAGAGAATGTGAGTGAGTATCTTCTACTCGCATGGGATTTATTGGCAATTTAACACATGAAATAAGTAATATTTAGGATGTACTTTTATGTGGGCCTGGAATTAATGAGAAGGCCCTTACTTATCATCAAAATGTTTCTTGTTCTGGAGATTGCAACCACCTCTGGACCACAATTAAAAAAAAAAATCTTGTTCGTCCAGCATTTGTAGTTCGTTGCTGGGGGCATCTGCCACTGGTGCGTCATCATGCACCGTCCGTGGATATTCTGAAGCCAAGGTCACGTGTGATGTGTGAATAGCCCCAGATAGCTTAACTCAGCCCCATTTCCAAATCACACCAAGTCCTATAATATTTCCTTCACTTTATTGGAAAGGCAGCAGTGAATACGGGTACTTGTGGATGTTGTGTAGTTGTGAGTTTGTAGTTGAGGGCAGGTAGAAAGAGATGGCCTTGCCATGGGAGTGTGACAGGAAGGTACTCACTCAGCCAAGTCAGGAAGGAAAAGAAAGAGGGTCCTGCTTGTGACACAAGAATAGGGGCAGGCTAAACCAACTGTCAGCAGGGACAGGGGGGAATGGTAAAGTCCAATACCTAGGAGGACTGGAGGTGTTGCCAGGGCAACCAGAGTACTGGCAGACTGGAAGGAAAAGGCAACATAGTGATACACCACACAGGCACTGTGTGTGTGTGAGGAACAAATACATGCAGCTGAACTAAAGGGGCTGACAAGCAGAAGGGGGGGGGGGGTCAAACAGAGATATGATTCTTGTTCCATGACACTTCCCGTCTGGTATCTGGAGATACCACTATATAACTTGAATATGTGGAACATATGTGCAATGCAAACAAACATAACATAATAATGCAAAGTCCATGTCCACATAACGAAGTGATACCGGCCGGTATCACTAGCTTCAAAGTCCTTTGGCAAAGATTCTTTGGAAAAGGATGCCAGGTGGATGCACCGCTCCAGGTTAGCTGGTTGCACCACAATGTCTTTGTGCAAAAGTCTCTGGCACTGTTTAGTGTTTATTTGTAATCCTTCACGTACCCCTACGAAATTGGTTCCGCAGTCGGAGTGTATTTGTTCGACTGGACCTCTGATGGCAAAGAATCTTCTGAGGGCGTTTCTGGCCATATATTTGTGAGCAACACAGATACTTGAGGCCTTGCCTCCGTGTCCTCCTCGGGATCCACGAGTTCAGAGTCGTTGACTGGGGTTGATGGCGTTTCTGCGGGCTGCGTAAGAAACGTTGGTCCTGTGAGCCACAACGTGTTCTGTAGTTGTGCTGCGGGCACTGATCTGGTGGCATGATCTGCAGGATTTTGGCACGTGGTACCATTGTTCTGGTTGGGTTGACTTCCTGATTCTTTCTACACGGTTGGCCACGTATATGTGGAATCTTCCTTTCTCGTTGCTTATGTAGCCCAGTACCACCTTGTTATCTGTGTAGAGCCAAACAGCATCTGGTTTGCAGTCCATTTCATTTTTGACGAGTTCTGACAGTTCTACCGCTGATACTGCGTCACAAAGCTCAAGTCTGGGTATAGTGTGGTCGCGTTGTGGCGCCACTTTCGCCTTGCCGAGGATGAACCTGACATGGTCGCCTCCATACGCATCCATGATTTTTAAGTAGGCCACCACTGCTATGGCCTTTGTAGAGGCCGTCTGAGAACACGCAAAGCTTTTTGCTGTGTACAGCGGTGAGAGATGTAGGTGAGTAGGGGCGTGGGATCTGAAGCTGCTCTAGGATGTTCAAAGAATCCTTCCACGTTTCCCACTCTTTCCATCTTTCTTGAGGTAGTGGGGTGTCCCAGTCCTGCTTCTCGAAGGACATTTCTCTGAGAAGAGACTTCCCTTGTATGGTGACTGGAGCCACGAATCCCAGCAGGTCGTGAAGAGGGCCTTGCGTCGGGTGTAGGGTTTTCCGTCGATGGACACCTGGAATGTGAATGCGTCTGTTTTGAGATTCCAGCTTATTCCCAGACTCCGCTGTATGGGAGGCGTTTCGGTCCCCGGATTTCTATTTCCAATGGTCGCTTGCATGGTCTTCTCTCGTTGTCTGGAACGCTGTGTCATCGTTGCATTCCTCTTGCATGAGAATGTCTCCACGTATTTTGGTGATATGCCTTTGTGTCTCTTTGTTAATTGCCCTCAGGAGGTTGTTTTTTCCCTGGACATGACGAAGAACAGTCTCTTTTTTTCCTTGTAAATCCTTTTGTGAAATGTCTCTGCGATTGTCTCTTTTTTGGCGTGCCAGAGGACAGTCTTTTTGCCCCTATAGTTTCACCTGCAGGGCGCAATCTTTTGCGGCTATGCCAGCTGTGGTGGTTGGCTGCTTTGCCACTTGATATTCTGCGGAGAGGAATGGCTGTACGTCTTAGCTGTGCCATTGCTC
Organism: Ascaphus truei; assembly: GCF_040206685.1. NCBI lineage: Eukaryota > Metazoa > Chordata > Amphibia > Anura > Ascaphidae > Ascaphus > Ascaphus truei. Next base: position 254,152,374 of record NC_134485.1, read on the forward strand.
GCAGGAGGACCGACCGATTGTTTCCTTTCCTTTGTACAATCCCTTTGGCGGTCACCTTCAGGAGGTTACTTTCTTCCTTCGGTGGAGTCGCCTTGCCATCCTTAGTTGTCTGGACTACTAAGCAACCTAGGCCATTGTCACATCCCCCTGATGTGAAGATGTTTTTGTTGATCTCAGGGGTATGACCTTGTCCCTTCTCCTCACTCAGCCCTCCTGTCACTTGGAGATGGCCAAGACATGTTTCGGAGAGGGATGTGTGTCCACATTCTGTTATCGCTGTTCTGCGGGCATCAACATAGTCTGGTCCGTGCCCTTTGTCAGTGCACACGTTGCCCACTATCACCCATCCTAGGTCAAGTCTTTGGGCGAATGGGGCGTTGTGGGGTCTGTTGAGCTGTTTACGGACTTTGTGCACCCTCAGGATGTCCCTACCGAGCAGCAGCAAGATCTTGGCGCCTTGTTCTACGGACTACGCAACCCGGACCAAGCTTCATGGTCTAAGGTCGGTGTATATCTATCCCCACCTCAGCCCCGCGGTCCGGTCCTGGTTTGTGGCGAGCATAAGCGTTACACCTGTCCACACAAAGAAGCAGTGAGTACTCTCCGTTTTATATATTACCAACTTATAATAATGGCCTAGCTCCAAGGACTTATCTATTAGCTATTTTGGGGGGTCTGGATTGCCACTTTTGTGGTTCTCTTAGACATCCCCAATGTGCTTATTTCATGTTCTTGCCTTACATGGGAGCATCATTTGACCTGGTACTACATTACTATATTGGAGATACAATTATTTTCCTGGATGACAAACATCAGACATTTTAATTTATGAATCAGAGACATTGATACTTTATGTAATGTTAAACAATCCAGGGGGGAGCATATAAGGGAAACAAAGACAAACAAAATTTAAGTGCAGATGTTTAGAGTGTCTTTGTAATTAAGCACTGTTTGTATTCTTGGCTCTTATGCCCAGCCTACTCACAGGATACAGATGAAAATAAGGCACTTGCAAGGAGTGCTGCTACCTGGGTGTTCAGTGGATCCATACCTAACCACCTCCACAACCACCTCCACAACAAGAGTGACGTCAGACGCTCCGACGGAGCAGAGAGGCTGTCCCTGCACAGATCCCAAGATCAGAGGGATCCAACACACTGAAGGGAGGCGGTGAAAGAGATTGCGGTGCGGTGACCCACAGATTCACCACTGGGTGATATATGCTTTGCTTTTATTGCACAATTGTGAGTGCACATTTTATATTTTATACATAAAGACTACATATACGTTATTGATCTGTGCTATGTTAGTCTCTTCTATTTCTCCACATCATTCACACACCACCCATTGTGCCATTGGATGGGAGTCCTGACCAGCACACATCCACTGAACACCACAGGTAGCAGCCCTCCTTGCAAGTGCCTTATTTTCATCTGTATCCTGTGAGTAGGCAGGGCATAAGAGCCAAGAATACAAACAGTGCTTCATTCCATAGACACTCTAAACATCTGCACTTAAATTTTGTTTGTCTTTGTTTCCCTTATATACTCCCCCCTGGATTGTTTGAGAATTACCCATACATCTTGGAACCCGCGAAGACAGGTCCCACCAGAGGGTTTGAGCTGGGATATTAGACTTTTATCACTTTTGTATCACATTTGTGTAGTAATTTACTTAACACATTTATTGTTTTTAATCACTTGTAGTTGTTAGAACCTTTTTTTATCACCTTCACGTATACACTTTATGTAATGTGCCATGAACAGTGCTCGACAAACCTATACATTTGCTCGCCCCGGGCGAGTGGATTTAACATCGTGGCGAGCTCCTATTGGCCCAAGCAGCACACGTGTGATACTAGGTGGCGAGTAGATTTTTTTGTTCGGCGAGTAGATTTTTTGGTGACACTATACACTTTATGCCTTCACAAAAGAAAGTTAATGGTTGCGATTTTTGAGGTTAGTTGCTCTGAACGCCACAATCCTTTAGCCTCTAGCAGCATGTACATGACTACAACAGATACAAGACTGACAGTCAGGTAGGCAATGGTACTCAGAGTATACGTTACCCCTAAAATGCCTGTAACGTATTGTTAATTGCTATGATTTCCGTGACTAATGGTTCTAAACACCACAGACAATCAGATTTACCCTGTACTTATCCAGCATTAATTCCAGTAACTATAACTGGATCTTCCTTGTTTTTAGACTGACCATTTTATGCCAGGGTGAGAAAAATGTCAGACCAAAGCATAAAGATCTTAAAATGTATCAGGTTATACAATGAACTGATCTGAAAGTTAGAATCGTGTCCTTCAATTTGGATACTATATTGAAAAAATATAAATTTAGTATCCACACGTTTTGGCTCTAAGCTAAAGAATATTTTACCTAACCACAAGCAATCTGCACTCTAGCAGCATCAATATGGTAAGCACTGGCACGCTGAAATTCAGTGCACAATTTGTGATTCTGATATTCATTTCACACAAAGTTAGTGTCTGCGACTATTGAGGTTAGTGGCTCGGAAGGCCACGTAATCAGGTAGCCTCTAGCAGCAGTATCTGGGATACTGATACTCATTGTCCTCATTCTGATTCACCTATACTGACAATTTTGTCAGTTGGTTTCAATAAAGTGTAGAAATACGGAATATTCTCAGTCTATATGGTCTAGACACTCCCATAATTAGGCTATTTTTGGTCATATGCTGTCATCAGTTTGTCTTTTTAGTACACTTTATTTTAATTTGGATATTAATAAAATATGTTTTTATATATAATTCATATACTCATTTCTGGTAACCGATTGCTCTCCTAGCGGAGTTCTTTCTTCTCTGGTAGCTGACATGTAAATGACACAAGTAAAGGGCAACTGTTTTTGTAATAATAATACTAATAATAATACTAATAATAATACTAATAATAATACTAATAATAATACTAATAATGTGCATGGTAAGATGTTGTAACAGCTTTACTACTCTATATACTGTGTGGCAACACTTCATAATACATTAAATAAGGGATAATTATTATTCAACACCAACAATAAGATAGCAAGTTCTGCGTTTTACAGTCTGACAGGAAGCCCAACAAAGACCAGGAATCAGTGGTAAGATATATCCAATACCATCCAAAGAAAGCCGTTCTAAAGAACTAATCTAACATGTCACGAACGCAAAACCTGAGTGCATGTGACTTGTGTACTGCACCGACACACTTTATTCGAGCAAATACCCAGTATGTACCTGGCAGATACCTGGAATGCGCCACTCCTCACCTCTGACAAGCCCCGTTGCGTTTGCCTTCCCAGCCTGGGTTCATGCCTGGCTGACGGGCGGCTGATCTGTTAATGATAATCATTAGGATTTAATAGGCTGCAATGCTTCGCGTGTCTACCAGATGGCATAAATTCATGAATTGTAATGCAGTATATATATATATACTGTGCAGTATTGCAGCCAGCGGGAATAAAATGGTTCAATCCCTGCCTGGAAAATAACGCAATGCACTCGGGCAGAAAACAGTCACAAACCTCAATACACCCGGGTATACCCGAATTCATGGGACTAGCCGAGCTCGAATAAAGTGTGTAGCCAGTGTATGTGACAGGGGCTAATAACACCCAGCTATCCAACTGACTCGCTTACGTCTATGCAGGCTACTAAAAATGAGCAATATCTCCCCAAAAATCGTCACACGACACCTCAATATGCTGCCAGCACCAAGAATAATTTACCCTCAGAGGTCCTTGGTTCTCTGTTTACTAGAAAAAATATGTAATTAGCACAAAAACCCAATGTATCAAAATGTTTCCGAAAATGCGGCAACTCTTCAACAAGATACTAGGTTCAATTAGAGCCCAAAGACAGTACTTATTACATTTTAGATTTAATCTAAAATAAAGTTACAGTGATTGTTTACAGAAAAGGAATGTCACAAAATCATACAATTTATATATGTAACATGTAATATGTCATGTTTCCCTACCCCGAGGGAAACAGCAGATAATGTGTTACAGTGCTAACCTGTTAGGCTTACAGAAGTATAGAGGGTAAAGAGGAAAGATCCGTACACGATACACTCTTTAATTTTAATTCTAGCTCCACGTAGTCAGACTCCTCAGACCACTTATCTGTCTGTGCAAGCTCTAAATCTAGTTCCACAGTTGCTTCCTCCAGCCTAGTGGATTCATACTGGATTAACAGTGTCATTAATTCAGTTGAACATGTGAAAAGTATACTTTCCCATTTTTTGATAAATGTTTCATCTTGGACCCCAAAAGCTGGGAAGGTGTTAATTCTTAGCCCACGTTGTATAAACCCTTTGGTAATGTAATTACGCAAACTGGGGGTCTCCCAGAACAGTCTGGTTTCTTTCTTGAATTTTTTCTCTAAATTCAAAAAGTATGTCTTAATGTCATCTGTTGCACTTGGTATACTATCTGTTTCATTTAGAGAAAACAGTTGTTCAGCCTCCAATTGTCTTTCTTTGGAGGTGATTCTATTGGTGAGGAAGCCTGCCATATCACACGTGGAGAGAGAGCTAGGAAAAAGAAAGAACCTAGGTTCAAATGCTGTAAGAGGGTGGGGGGGAGATGTCCTGCTCAGCTGAGAATTAATTACTTGCTAGAGAGGTGCTATCAGGGATAATACACATGTATAGAGGGGAGAGAGGAAAGATCCCTACACGATACACCTCTCTAGCAAGTAATTAATTCTCAGCTGAGCAGGACATCTCCCCCTTATAGATGGCTTATAGAAGGCCTCAGCCTCCACTCCTTCTTCTAGGTATACAATCTCCTAGCTAGGTCCCTGTATTTCACTATTCACTTTACTTGCAGACATGTGAGTATCTGTACTGGTATATACCAGTTTTTAACTGCACTATCTACTATATATTTGTGAAAGCACTGTATGTTTGTCTGCATGGCCTGTGTCCCTAGGGGATGGCCTGTGTCCCTAGGGGAAATGTCCCTAGGGGAAATCTCATTGGTCCCTTGGGCCGCCCGCCCCCGCACACCTCTCATTGGCCTGAGGCGGAGTGACGGCCCAAAACACACACAAACATACACACCACCCCCCCCCCCCCCTCACTCTCACTCTCTGCGGCTCTCCCCTCACATAGACCGCTCCCCCAAATGACCATCCCCGAGAGCGCTCCCCACGGCTCTCACCCCCCATAGGCCACTCCCTCACCCGGCGCTCTCCCTCACCCGCTCACCCCCCATGCTCTCTGCGGCTCTCCCCTCACACAGGCCGCTCCCCGTCCCCGAGGGCGCTCCTCTGGCTGTCTCCGCCTCTCCCCGCGAGAGGCACAGCACCTCCTCACCGGAGCGTGTCAGCCTCGCCGCGGAGGAACCTGAGGTGGAGGAGGAGGGCGGCCATGACCCGGAGGAAGAGGAGCGCGGCCACCCATAGGCCACTCCCTCACCCGCTCACCCCCCGCAAACCCCCCCCCCCTCGCTCACCCCCCCGCTCACCCCCCCCCCCCCACACACACTCAGCACACTCTCTGCGGCTCTCCCCTCACACAGGCCGCTCCCCGTCCCCGAGGGTGCTCCTGTGGCTGTCTCCACCTCTCCCCGCGAGAGGCACAGCACCTCCTCACTGGAGCGTGTCAGGAGCCCGAGGTGGAGGTGGAGGAGGAGGGCGGCCGTGACCCGGAGGAAGAGGAGCGCAGCCATGTACAAGGTGAGTACACGCAGGGGAATGGGTTATTTACCGTGTCCCTGACTCCCCCTGCCCTTTGCCCCCCCCTACCCTCCCTACCCCCCTACCCTCCCTACCCCCCTGCCCCTTGCCCTCCCCCTGCCCTCCCTAACCCCCCTACCCTCCCTACCCCTTGCCCTCCCCCTGCCCTCCCTCCCCCAGCCCTTTGCCCCCTGCCCCCCCAGCCCTTTTCCCCCTGCCCCCCCTACCTACCTGCCCTTTGCCCCCTGCCCTTTGCCCTCCCCCCTCCCTCCCCCTGCCCTTTGCCCCCTGCCCTCCCTCCCCCTGCCCTTTGCCCCCTGCCCCCCCAGCCCTTTGCCCCCTCCCCCCCTGCCCTTTGCCCCCTGCCCCCCCAGCCCTTTACCCCCTCCCCCCCTGCCCTTTGCCCCCTTCCCCCCAGCCCTTTGCCCCCTCCCCCCCTGCCCTTTGCCCCCTCCCCTCCCTCCCCCTGCCCTTTGCCCCCTGCTCTCCCTCCCCCTGCCCTTTGCCCCCTGCCCTTTGCCCCCTCCCCTCCCTCCCCCTGCCCTTTGCCCCCTGCTCTCCCTCCCCCTGCCCTTTGCCCCCTGCCCTCCCTCCCCCAGCCCTTTTCCCCCTGCCCCCCCAGCCTTTTGCCCCCTCCCCCCAGCCCTGTGCACCCTGCCCCCTGCCCCCCTACCCATTGCCCCCTGCCCTCCCCTCCCTCCCCTGCCCTTTGCCCCCCCGCCCCTCCCTGCCCTTTGCCCCCCCGCCCCTCCCTGCCCTTTGCCCCCCCGCCCCTCCCTGCCCTTTGCCCCCGCCCCTCCCTGCCCTTTGCCCCCCGCCCCTCCCTGCCCTTTGCCCCCCCGCCCCTCCCTGCCCTTTGCCCCCCCTCCCTGCCGTTTGCCCCCCCTCCCTGCCGTTTGCCCCCCCGCCTCTCCCTGCCGTTTGCCCCCCCCGCCCCTCCCTGCCATTTTCCCCCCTGCCCTTTGCCCTCCCCACCCTTCTATGCCCCTTGCCCCCCCGCTCACCCCCCGCAACCCCCCCCCCTTGCTCACCCCCCCGCTCACCCCCCCCCCACACACACTCAGCACACTCTCTGCGGCTCTCCCCTCACAAGGCCGCTCCCCGTCCCCGAGGGTGCTCCTCTGGCTGTCTCCGCCTCTCCCCGCGAGAGGTACAGCACCTCCTCACTGGAGCGTGTCAGGAGCCCGAGGTGGAGGTGGAGGAGGAGGGCGGCCATGACCCGGAGGAAGAGGAGCGCAGCCGTGTACAAGGTGAGTACACGCAGGGGAATGGGTTATTTACCGCGTCCCTGACTCCCCCTGCCCTTTGCCCCCCCCTACCCTCCCTACCCCCCTGCCCTCCCCCTGCCCTCCCTACCCCCCTGCCCTCCCTACCCCCCTGCCCCTTGCCCTCCCCCTGCCCTCCCTCCCCCCCCAGCCCTTTGCCCCCTGCCCCCCCAGCCCTTTGCCCCCTGCCCCCCCTACCTACCTGCCCTTTGCCCCCTGCCCTTTGCCCTTCCTCCCCCTGCCCTTTGCCCCCTCCCCTCCCTCCCCCTGCCCTTTGCCCCCTCCCCCTGCCCCCTGCCCTCCCTCCCCCTGCCCTTTGCCCCCTGCCCCCCCAGCCCTTTGCCCCCTCCCCCCCTGCCCTTTGCCCCCTGCCCCCCTGCCCTTTGCCCCCTGCCCCCCCAGCCCTTTGCCCCCTCCCCCCCCTGCCCTTTGCCCCTCCAGCCCTTTGCCCCCTCCCCCCCCTGCCCTTTGCCCCCTCCCCCCCCTGCCCTTTGCCCCCTCCCCCCCCTGCCCTTTGCCACCTCCCCCCCTGCCCTTTGCCCCCTCCCCCCAGCCTTGTGCACCCTGTCCCCCTGCCCTTTGCCCCCTGCCCCCCCTACCCTTTGCCCCCTGCCCCCTACCCACATGCCCTTTGCCCCCTGCCCCCCCAGCCTTTTGCCCCCTCCCCCCAGCCTTGTGCACCCTGCCCCCCTGCCCTTTGCCCCCTGCCCCCCCTACCCTTTGCCCCCTGCCCCCCTACCCACATGCCCTTTGCCCCCTGCCCTTTGCCCTCCCTCCCCCTGCCCCCTACCCCTGCCCATTGCCCCCTGCCCTCCCCTCCCTCCCCTGCCCTTTGCCCCCCCCCCGCCCCTCCCTACCCTTTGCCCCCACGCCCCTCCCTGCCCTTTGCCCCCCCGCCCCTCCCTGCCCTTTGCCCCCCCCGCCCCTCCCTGCCCTTTGCCCCCCCCGCCCCTCCCTGCCCTTTGCCCCCCCTCCCCTCCCTGCCATTTGCCCCCCCGCCCCTCCCTGCCGTTTGCCCCCCCCCGCCCCTCCCTGCCATTTTCCCCCCTGCCCTTTGCCCTCCCCACCCTTCTACGCCCCTTGCCCCCCCCCACCCTTCTACGCCCCTTGCCCCCCCCACTGGAGCGTGTCAGGAGCCCGAGGTGGAGGTGGAGGAGGAGGGTGGCCGTGACCCGGAGGAAGAGGAGCGCAGCCATGTACAAGGTGAGTACACGCAGGGGAATGGGTTATTTACCGCGTCCCTGACTCCCCCTGCCCTTTGCCCCCCCTCCCCTCCCTGTCATTTGCCCCCCCCTGCCCCTCCCTGCCGTTTGCCCCCCCCGCCCCTCCCTGCCATTTCCCCCCTGCCCTTTGCCCTCCCCACCCTTCTACGCCCCTTGCCCCCCCCCACCCTTCTACGCCCCTTGCCCCCCCCCCACCCGTTGACGCCCCTCCCCCCCCGCCCTTCGACGCCCCTCAACCCCCCGCCCTTCCACTCCATGCTCCCTGCCCTTCAACGCCCGGGCAACGCCGGGTATATCAGCTAGTGTTATATAAGCATATGCTTGGATATATTAACCCTTTCACATAACATTAGTTTGCATTTAGCGTAGGGACCTGCTATACAGACTAACCTTGACGTGGTTAGCAGGCTTGGCATTATTTGATCAAAGGATTAACCAAAAGTCTCCTTTATCTTATAGATTTTCACACTAATATATATATATATATATATATATATATATTCCCATTTATTTCTATTCCAAAGGGAGAAGCGCAGGGATTCACTGTCTGTTTTCCGCTCCTCGGGAGCCTGGGGTGGTTGGTGCAGTACCTCCACCCGTAAGGATCCCAGTTGGGAACCGGTATACTTATAGGGTATATCCCTAATAATCACAACCAGAACAAGGTATATGCAACACTCTTTACTGTGGTCCCTCAGTACTCACACAATAATAACAGTACAGACAATAATAACAATAACAGTCCTCCCACTGTATATTGGAGCACAATATCCCTTGGGCACCTAAAGGTGCAAGCTGTCCGTCAAAGCAGCACCCAACATAAGTGTGAGCCTCCCGTGTGTAGTGTTGGTACACGTGGGTACCTTCCTAGGTACTCGTGTATACCAGGGTATTTCTTAGATCGGTCACATCCGTGATCCCACGATGCAGGGCCTCCGACACAATCCCCTCTCTCCTTACTTCCAATAACACAGCGCGGCTGTTCCACAAGGCCTGGGGAATCCTCCGCTGCGGTTCCGACTGCTTTGCTTTATCTCTCCGCCACACACAAAGGGCAGGTCCCTTACTAGTGCCCAGACCTACAATACTCCACTACGGTGAAGGGGAACTAGCTGGAGCCTAGGAGGATAGGATCTGGCCAAGTCCAGGTGGCTTGACTTGCTCACTGGACACTACCGCTCCCTTCACTGGCTCTGTCAGGACTAAGCATGCCGTTTTCAGTCCGCGGAGGAAATCCTGAACAGCCAGGACCTCCTCTTCCTGCAGCGCCAACCTCAACATGGCCACTTCCTTACACACAGTCCATATATATGTGGCTGCGCCAACCACAACATGGGTGACGCAACTCACACAAACCCTCCCAAGCGAAGGGACCACTGCCAGGGAGGTGGCAAGTGAGGGTACCCTGCTACATATATACACACACACACACACACACACACTATATATATATATATATATATATATATATATATAATCAAAAACAAATAGTCTATACCGTTCTGTGGCTAACAAAATGCTTTTATTTGTGTGAGCTTTCGAGATACAGTGATACAGAAGAAGAGATCACTGTATCTCGAAATCTCGTACAAATTAAAGCATTTCGTTAGACAGCATGGTATAGACTATTTATTTTTGATAATTAAGCTTGGCTAACACGGTACAGATACCACCACCACACACACACACACACACCAATTAATAAATTAATAAAACAGAGAACCTATACGTTGGCAACAAATAATTTTAGATCCCTTCAAAGAGGTCTTAAAGTTGAAGATATGAGGACTCATGTTATAGCTATTACACCCATTTTTGTTGAATTATACTGTACCATTTGATACTCAAATGCATTGTTTTTATGCTCAAAACTTTGACCCTGTGAGAAGAACAGGCCACCCTTTGTGTGTGTCTTATCTCCCACTCATCAATCTTTCCTGACATTTATGGATGGAAGAGGATGATTTTAAACCCAAATTAATCTGAGAATATAAAATACCCAATAACTCTCTCCCTATAACCTCTAGAATAATGCTACCCTCATCATTGCATTTGTATGATTTGAATGAACAACTGGACCTCTGTCTAGACGGGGTTAAATTCTAACTTTGTTGCGTTTCTCAGATATTTGTTTCCCTCTCAGAGACATCCTGTCATATTTACTGTCAGTCTAATCCTTTATTTCATCTCATAACAATCAATATCTTTTATCCTTGTAAATTACATCGGATTTTAACGATCATACATTTTTAAATATGTAAGGGAACGGAGAGTACCCTTTCTGTTACCTGTTGTCTATTAGCCAGAAATGTCTTAGGCATTTTTCTGATGCCTTTGAAGATAACCTAGGTCCGTTTAAATCTCTGGAACATATTATACACTGTCACCAGTCACTACAATTATAAACATATTGATTTTCATTGTTTTATTGGTCCATTAATGCAGATACTGTACAATGACGATCCCCGGTCAATCTCACAGGAGACTATAGATATTAGATAGATATTTTTTAAATTTGTGATACTGCAGATGCTCTGCATTTCTAAATACAAATTATATATCTAAAAACACTGTTTTAAACTGTGGAAAATGTGACTGTACAGCTTGATTATTTTTTAGTTATATAGTACCTTTTAATTTAGTACTATCTGCACTGTTGCACTTCTTGTTTCCCTTCTGTTACTGAGATTGATCTGGAGGGATAATACCTGCATCCTAAGAGAACATTGAATCCACCTGAAAGATTGCTGCGATGGGTCTTTCCGAAATCTGATATAGAGAATGTTTGTGTGGATCTATCAGCTTTACCCACATAAACCTTGTTTTACAAACAATATTATACCATTGTGTGTTCTTTCCTCTTGTTTTCGGTTTCTGAAGATGGCTACTGGTGTATAATGCCTATGTGGCTGTGGTATATCTTGATACATTATGTCCCTATCTTTGAAGTGGATGACGTTGATTCAGACCTGAGTGTTAGCAATGTTGTGAATAATAGAAGCACAAAATAACAATAATAATAATAATAAATCTTGTTAGGCTTCTCTGTGTAGCTTTAAATAAACAGTCTCTAGTAAACTGTGTATTGTGAATAATGGTGAAAAACTAATGGTGAAAAAATAAGTGTCAGCACCTTCTCATGTTAAGCAAGTCCCCTTTTCTCCCTGTTCTGTGGGCATCAAAAAGTAAGCGTTGCGTTCTACAGGGCAGGAACGTGTGCCTGTATATTTCTATTAATACTGTAGCACCATATAGATATATTTTTTAAATTATATATATTTGTGTGTGTTTAAAAGCTTACTTAGTATTGACAACTCAAATTGCATTAGTCCCCATCAGTCTGCTAAGTGAAGAATACAGGAAATATGGAGAACAAAAGCTCACTAGCAAAACCGGAGCAGTATTTTTTGGTTTAGTGGTTTGGCTTATTTCATTTCATCATACCTGCATTAGAGCGCTTTAGCCTATTTTTTCTATCTTGCTAAGTGAAGAAATATGAACACCAGAGCTTTTATTCGTTCACTTGTAAGTGACCCCTGCATATAGTTCACGGTAAACACCATTAATACTAATGCTAAACCATATTGCCTTAAAATAAATAAGGTATTTTGAGTCATTAAGTGATGATTCTGCTTAGTCAGAACATTAGAAAATTGCTTGTGTCTGGACGAAACTTCTCAGGACTAAATTAATTCCAGTACAAATTTTTTTTCCAAAGAAAATGTAAATAGTTAATCCAATTGACATGTTCACTCCACAGTCAGATAAAAAAAAATCTCCGTGCATGGCGATTTTCTGATTACCGATGCATGGCTATAGTACTTAATAACAGTGCTACAAAGCTTGTTTAATTAGATGAGCATACAGCTAGGCTGATTTTAATTAGCTCTAAATAAGAAAACATGTGTGATACCTTATTAGTAAAACACGGAACACTTAATTGTATTTGATAACAAATTATACTAATTACAGTGCTTTAGGAATAGCATTAGGGAGGTAATGCCGACATAGTATACAAAAATGCAAATAGAGAAGAACTCCTCCACATATGTGTTTACATATTGTCATTTAATCATGGCATAAAAAAGATGTAGGCTGAGAAATGGGACTGGAGGTGTGCATATTTAAACTTGTTGAAGCTCAGAAATGTATATTTTACTTAAAATGCAGTTCTACCTGCACGGCCAAGAATGTATTTTTCTAAGAATATATCTCTTAGTATTCAGGAAAAATTTCAAGTTTTTTTCTGATTTAATGCAAAATCTTTGATACCCTGCATGGTGTCTTTTAGGACCTTATTTTTCCCCCTGGCTTTCTTACCTCCATATTTGATAATAGATTAGAGGAATCATGATGAAAAATACTTAATTTAATGGACTCAGGAAACTGCGTGCATTGTGGATTTGTACCGATCTGGCATTAAACTTCGCATTGATCACTGACGGATATCGCATCCTTTTCTAGATTGTGTATAAGCACTATTGTAGGCCCTAAAGTTGAAAAGCTTGTACGCATATTGTAAATTATGAAATAAATATTGAATATCGGAGAGTCTTTAATACATGGCTGAGTGTTTGCACGTTGGGAAAGACCCCTTCATGATGCTACTGAAATCCACCACTGGTAGATTGGTTGTAGGGCCTCAAACAGAATGTATTTAGTGATAGATATTCCTCGGAAATTGTATTTTTGTAGAGATATCTTTGTATATGTGTATACAGAATGTGAACAAAAAACTATCAGGACTCTTGTTAATGTTGTTATAAAGAAGCATTGCAGGAATATATTACCTGGTTAACACTTTTCCTTGGCCTTCAGAGAGCCTCTCACTTTGTTATTATTCACGTTATTATTTTAAGGTAAACTCAATTTAAAGAGCATTTCATGTTCGGGGGAAAATTATTACTTTGACCTTAGTGGTTTTGCTTTGCCTGTTATTACTTAGCAGATACAGTCCCCTTGAGTTTTCCTCTAAGCGAAAGCCAGGGAAAAAAATGCAAAGATATCTTTGGTTCTACATTTCTTTCGAGAGAGATAACAAACACAGCAAATAAAACCTACTGCAGCTATGGCAGATTTATAGCCAGGTAACCACACAAGTGACCGGTTGCAGAACAGTAAACAATCTTACCTTTGAGGAGACTATTCTGTTATCTGGATACCTCTGAGGAATATAAGCTTCAGTGCCTGGAGGGGGCTCTCGGTGGCCGACGTAAATAGACCGATTGTCTACCCAGTTTTCTTCTCCTGCACACTGCCAAAAAAACAAAACAAAAAAACTTTACTTTGCTTGGCATTACAATGACAATACGTCGGCGTTGTTATTATTTCAAATACCCCTCACCTTTACAATAACGTTTTAAATTCCATCACCAATACAAAATAACCAAACTCGAGAGGTGTCATCTTTGTGCACTAGCTCTCCGTTTGGGGGGCGTTGATTTTTTTTTAATCTATATACCCAATAATTCCAGGGAACAGTTTTTAAAATATCGAACTTCAGATTCACTATTGGAAGGGCAACATATTTTGGAAACTTGGCCTAGAAAGTAAACTTCTTGGTTAGTCACAGGCACCATTTCTGTGGAAACTGATGCTATCATATGAAGATCATTTATTACAACATGGCAATCATTCCAGAAAGGCAGCTAAAAAAAGAGAGAAAGAGACTTACAACTCAGTTGTACTTTCTACGGTTTAAAGAAACAATCCACGCAGCACTTTTAAAAAGAACATTTTTAGTTTTAATATATGCAGCCTTTGATTACCTTTATGGAAAACAAATGACCTAAGCTGCTGATCTATTCGTTCTCCTGTAACCGATCAGCAAAGATCCTGCTTCCCAGAGATCACTAAATAGTCACATTTCAGTCTCAATCAGTCCTTCAGTCAGTGTAACTCAGCAGCTACAATATATTCTTATATTACTAAGGTAACATTATCTATTGTTACAGTTTGCAGCTCAAATTGCTGGGAATATTGGCAACAAATTATCACAAGCAGGAAAGTGTTACATTATCTTGCACTGTTTGGGAAGTGTGCTAAAACCTGTTATAGAAATCAAAGGATGTTCAGTATATTAAAAAGAAACTCATTAAAAATGGTATTAAGAGTTGAATAATAAAAAAATGTATTAAGAACAGAACTGACTTATTTAAAAAACACACATTTACTGTAGGATATTGGATGGATTTCCTCTTTAAAGTAACAAAATAATTGAGTACAGTAGCTATAATACAGAGTGTCCACACTAAAAGAGGCACAGACCATCATAAGAATTAAAACAAGTCTCTCGTTTAACAGGTTGTTGTTGCACTAAAAGAGGTCCCATAATGAGTTGGTAGAATGGATGAACTGAAACAAAACATGCTGAACTTTAGAGATTAGTTCAAAGCATGGTTTGTGCTGAGAAGTGTATAGAAGCAAATGGAGGTCATTTCCAGCATTTGTTATAAGATGATGAAAATTTTTAATAAATAATAAAAATAATTATTATTTAATTATTGTACTTTTTTTTAATTGCATTTACCTACATGTGTGGATACCCTGTACAATGCAATAAGACAATATGTAAGGAATGGTTTACGTTGGACCCCAGTATACAGTATGTTATTACAATTATGAATCATCCATAGTCTTTGGAATACAATAAAACATTAACAACATTGATGGTTCAGTTTAATGCAGGGTGTTCATTACATGGTTATGTAAACGAGCTTCAATGGATTTTCAAATTCTGCATTTTATGCACATAAGCAGGAAGTTGATATGAAAATCATCAGAAAAAGCTTAGATAGTACTGTATAGAGGCGTAGCTATATCCCGGGGCCCGCCCTCTTGGGGAGCCTGCTCTCCCCCGTCAGCAGCCCATCTGTCTCTCTTCTGATAGAGACAGGCTTGGGCGGGTAGGAGGAGAGCGGAGGATGCCGGCTGCAGAGTGCAGAGCTGATCACGGAACAGCTGTAGCCAGTAGGAGGGAGGGGAACAGGGCTGCTTAACCACATCCGGGCAGCAGGTGGCGCTGCAGAGCACTCCATAGCTGCTCCTCTCTACACTCCCGGTTCCGTGTGTCTGTTGATAAGTGTGTGTGTGTATGTATGTATTTGTAATGCATCTGTGTGTTTCATGCATTATGTGCATATATATGTTGTATATTTAGTGGGTTTTTTATGTTGAATATAAATGTTTATTTGTATACGGTATGTGTGTGTGTGTTACACATGTTGCATGTTTGGTATGTGTTTATATGGTGTAGTGTTTGTGTGTATATATGGAACGGGAGGGAGGAGAGAGAGATGGGGGAAGGGAGGAGAGAGATGGGGGAAGGGAGGAGAGAGGATGGGTGGGGGGAGAGAGTATGGGAGGGGAGAGAGTATGGGAGGGGAGAGAGGATGGGGGAGGGAGGAGATGAGGAGGGGGAGAGGAGATGAGGAGGAGGGGGAGAAATGAGATGGGATGATGACGAGGAGGGATGGGGAGAGATGAGGACGGATGATGAGATAGAAGATGGGGGGAGGGAGAAAAATTGCAGTCAGAATATTAATGGAGCCCTGAATTTTTTTTGCCCGGGGGCCCGCAAATGTCTAGCTGCGCCACTGGTACTGTATAAGAACCTCTAAATCTGTAAGTGATAAAAGCTCCCTTACCAATAAAAGAGACTATTTATTTGATTACTTGTAACTTAAAAAGAATCAAACATTTAATAATGTAAGAACACTCATCACAAAATGCATTTCGTTAGTGCTTATTCCTGATCAGAGAGAATGACACACAGAGCAACAGTACCTGTGTGTGAACATGGAACGATACAACGCGATCTATCTTCCATTACCGTATAATATAACAACCAGCGTACTGTAATAATGGGCCGTCTGAAAAGAGATGCAATACTCAAATTACCCTATTCAGAATAGTAAATAGATATGATGTTTGACCTCGCCATCTTGCACTTATAAACAAGAATGTAATGTACTTAATAAAACGCTTTCTGGAGGAGATAGAAAAAGTGCATATCAGTTACCATCATAAAGCTTTCCCAGTGTGGAAAAAAAAGAGTACAAGGAAACATTACAGCCCAATATAAAATCTTAATGTAATTCAATTTAAAAAAAAAGCATTTATCCTCCATTACATTATAATACTGGTAAAAAAACGAAATTAATTTAACTAATAATAAATCCCATTTAGCTCAGAAATAGTCTAAATGTTTGCTTGTTTCAGGAGGTAATGGGCAGGTTTGTGGAAACAATGCTATGCAGAAGGTTGCAGTGACCTATTACATTATGTAACACACTCGGGTATGTTTGTGGCCGCTCTGTCATTTTCAAGTTAAATATATTCACTTTTGTTTGCCAACGTCAAAATTGGAACTAGTACATAGCATGAAGGTCAGTATGTGCCTTTCTTTCTATATATAAAAACACAAAATTAAATGTGGATGCAAACTGAGAAGAGGGTGGAATGATACTTCTACGTTGTATTAAAAATATAGAAGAAAAAGGGACTATTATATAAAAAATTGTATATTTATAGATGACTACATTTCAGGAAAAGAGCATGTCAATTTTTTTATAAACTCATGAAAAAGTGTCAAACCAGCATTAGAACCCGAACAAGGACTCTTAAATTGACCATATTTGTATAGTAGATAAGACTGTTTAACATATTTTTTATATTATTGCATTTTTAAAACGTTCTTTTCCTAAGCACAGTTTATTCCAAATGCAATATGAATAACTGTAAATAGATTTGTGCAGGAATCTCACACGTATAACACCAGTATACCTGAATATTAAAGGTGTACTCAAAAACGTCTGTTTAAATAATTTTTATGGGTTATGGTTTTTTAATCTATTTGTTGCTGGTCTCTGTGGCATAGAAACATAGAATCTGACAGCAGATAAAGCCCGTGGCCCACCTTATTTTCCCATTTTCCTATCTGATATAAAACCTGAGATCCTATTTGGCTTCCTTTTGTATTTAGGATAGCATTATGCCTATTAATAGCATGTTTGAATTCCCTTACTGCATTAACCCCTACCACCTCTGTTGGAAGGCTGTTCCATGAATCCACCACCCTCTCTGTGAAGAAATACTTCCTCACATTTGTAAGTGCGGACCTTCAGACCCTAAAAGGGACACATAATGTATGGCCCCATATAATCCCTTCCTATAACTCCTCCTATTTCCCCATTTAGCTGCTCCTTATAACTCATCTGATTGCACCTTATAACGTCTCCCTTTCTGTGCTGACCTCTCTCCCCCTCGCTCTCTCCTCCCCTCTCTTACCCTACTATAACTACCACCCACCCCACCTCTCTCACTCTGCCTCCTCCTCCCCCTCACTCTGCCTCCTCCTCCACCCCTCACTCTGCCTCCTCCTCCACCCCGCCTCCTCCCGCCATCGAGCCCTTCCTCTGCCTACTGAGGAGGAGACTCACCGGGCTGGTGCTGCAGGAGCCTGACATGCGGGTAGTCCTGTCGGTCTATGCCGATGACGTGCTCCTCGTGGCTCAGGATCTAGTTGATCTGGAGCGGGCACAAGCGTGCCAAGAGGTCTACACCGCCGCATCTTCAGCTCGGATGAACTGGTCCAAGTGCTCCGGCCTTTTGGTAGGTCCTTACAGGTAGACTCCTTGCCCCCCATATTTCGTAATGTCTCATGGGGGAGCGATACTCTCAAATATCTGGGAGTCTACCTGTCTGCTGCGGAGAACCCGGCCCCAGAAAACTTCAGTGATCTTGAAGAACGAGTCATCGCTCGTCTGGGGTCGTGGGTGTATCTATTGAAAATGCTTTCCCTCATGGGAAGGACTCTGGTGTTCAACCAGCTGGTGGCCAGTCAGCTGTGGCACCGGTTGATAGCCATGGATCCAACCCTTTAATTTGTCAGCAAGATCCAGAGGAAGTTGCTGGACTTTCTCTGGATGGGGAAGCATTGGGTTTCTGTGGGTGTTTCGTGCCTCCCTCTGGAAGAGGTGGACAGAGAGTGGTGTGTGTCCGCTCCCAGATACACACTTTACACCTCCAATACCTGCAGAGATACCTACTCGCAGATCCGTCTCCGCAGTTGTGCCTGCTGACGACCAGTTTCTTTCGACAGCTGCGCAATATGGGGTATGACGGGCAACTGTTAATCATCAGGCCCGAGGGGTTAGGTAGAGACTTCTCGGTGCTGCCGTCATACTACCGGGACTTACTAAGGGCGTGGAGCCAGGTCTCTGTGACCAGGAAAGGACCAGCGGCGTTGGGGGTTGGTTTCCTTGCCGAGCCCCTGCGGTTTAATCCAGCAGTGAGGGCTCGGATGTTGGATTCACCCTATATCTGCCGCCAACTAATCCTGGCGCTGGTGACCAGAGTTGGGGATCTCCTGGACTACAAACAACGGGACTGGGTAGGGGCAGAGGTGCTCGCGCACCGTATGGGTCTCCCTACTGCCCGCGTCCCTCGTCGTCTGATCCAGGAGATTAAAGATGCCATCCACCCCGACTAATGCACCTTCATTGAGGTGGTATTGCAGACCGGAGAGCCCTGCCCACCTATCATCCCCAGCTCTCCGGATCTTTGCGTGGAACCAAAGCCACAGAAACCCCCTCAGGCTCCTCTCGCCCCCAACCTCAGCAGGTTGGGGGACATGTCCCCGGCATGTTTCCGTGGCATGCCGAGGAAAGGCCTATACTCTCTGGTGCTCCGTACAGTGCACTACTTCACCCTTGTTGCCTGTCCCAATACCATCTGGAGCCAGGTACTTCCTGCAAACAAGGGCGAGAGGCCCCAGTGGAGGAAACTCTATTCGGAGTTGGTTCCCCGTCCCGCTGGGGATTTGAGTTGGAGAGTCCTCCACGGTGCACTGAGCATGGGAGAGTACTTGGCCCACTTCACGGACTCCCCCGCCACCTGCCCCTTCTGTGGCGAGTGGGAGTCCGTGTACCATATTTATTTTAGCTGCGCCAGACTGCAGCCCATTTTATCCACCTTGAGGGGCCTTGTCCTGCAGTTCTGGCTGCACTTTTCCCCTCACCTTTTTATTTTTGGGTGCCCGGTGTCCCGGGACAATAAGCCTAGGGATCTCCTCGTCAACCTGCTCCTGGCATTGGCTAAGGTAGCCATTTATAAGACCAGGAAGCAGTGTTTGGAGAGGGAGGTCCCAACTAACATCGTGGCCATGTTCCGGGCGCTGGTGCACTCTCGTATCCGGGCAGAGTACACGTATGCCGAGTCCACTGGGACGGTTTCAGAGTTTGCCTCCCAGTGGGCGTCAGGCGTGGTGCTCTGCTCGGTATCCCCCCATTTGGATTTTTTAACATTAACTCCCATATTTTAGTGCACATTATTTAAATTTACTGTTGCACTTGACCGGTTTATGTTATATTTTTGTTAGTCTGGTATTTTTTTCTCACTGCGTCCTTTAAGGACCAGTGAGTTACCCGTTGATCTGATTGGCCGGCTTTGCCAGCCAATCAGGCTTACCAGATTAAATAGTCCTCCCCTCTTCACTCTGCCTCCTCCTCACCCCCTCACTCTACCTCCTGCAGGTCATGTACCATCTTAATAGCCATTTTTTGCAAAATATCTAATTTATTTACACCCTTGAACACCATAACCTAGGTGAGGTCACGCCAATGATCTATAAGTGGCATCAGCGCCCCTGTCTTCTGCTGCTACTACTTCTTTCTATACTACATAACATCATGCTGGCTTTCCGCATTGCTTTGTTACATTGCTCAACTACATTTAAGTCAGCAGAATTAATGACACTCAGGTACCTGCCCTCTATACTAGTTGACATTATAGTGCCATTAATCCTGTATTCTGCTTTTGAATTTTTGTGACCCAAGTGCATTATTTTGCCCCTTTGAGCATTACGTTGTAATTACCACGCTCTTAACCATTGATCCAAAAGGCCTAAATCATTAGTAATTGTGTTTAACCCCCCCCCCCTGGAGTGTCAACCCTGTTATTTGCAAAAAGGCATACTTTCCCCTCCAGACCCTTTATATTGTCACTAATAAAGATATTAAAAATCACCGGTCCCAGTGTAGGTCCCTGACATACTCCTTAGATCACCTTCCCCTCCTCTGAATGTACTCTCTGGCAGTGTAAAGGTTAAACTCACAGGGGCCTCTGAAGAGCAAAGGCTTTTGGGGGTCGATGATAACTGTACAGATCGTTAGCGATAAGTGTTGGCAATCACTAACTGTTTGATGAATAATCCCCTTTAAAGATATAAGTTGGAAATAAAATGTGGGCACTTATTACTCTATTGAGTCTTACCAATAGGAGGCTATTTAGTCAGATGGATGGGTCCTATTCCCCGTACTGCACATGCCTTAAAGCTGACATGACTGGACAACAGAAGCAGTTTAATGGGAGCTCAGCAGCTCACAATGCACGGGGCATGCCAAGGACTCGAGCATAGTAAGTTATCTGTGGGATGTGGTCTCAGGAAGCAGGGGGGCTTCAGAGATGGGAGATTGTGACACTATAAAATAATGTCTGTGGGCACTGTTGGCATTTTTCGAAAAAATCACCACCACTATTCTGCCATATACCAAAATTTGTGTTTTTGAAACGCCACACCTAAAATTTTGGATTTTACACTGAACATCACTTTTCCTACCCTGCTCGCAAACATGGGACATTGGTTATCCTGGACATTATTATACAGTATAATACAATATTACATGGCTAACTATCAAATTTCATCCAAAGGAAGATACTGCTGCGGCCAAGTTTATTCGAGCATTTGCCCGTTCTTGGCCGCAGCAGTAGCCTGGCGCGCGCCCGAGAGTGACGGGCGCGCGCCGAAGCAGCGGAAGAGCGCCCTCCGATCGGGGCGCTCTCCCTACCGCTGCCGGGTCCGCCGGGTCCCCCGGAACCCCCTGCCGCTGTCCCGCGATCGCGGGACACCAGGGCTCCCTCGGGGAGCCCTGGACGCGCGTGCAGGGGGCGCACGCTCCTGAAGACGCGTGACCGCGCGTCTATGACGCGCGGCACGCCGAGGGGCGGCCACTAGCAAGCCGGGAAATCTCCCGGCTTGCAGATCTGGCCGCAGTGTGATAAAGTGTGTCGGTAGTGTAGATGCACTCGTTCAAGTTAAAAGGGTCACTAGACCATTTATTGAATATTAAGAAAGATCGATGGAGCACAGTGTTTTGGGGTATTAACCATTCCTCGGGTAGGGTCTTCATATTTAATAAATGAAACACTTGAACGAGCTTGTCTCTTTTCCTGTGGCAGAAATTCGATGTAACGATGGTCCGTGGGAGATCCTGCCATACAGATACTCAGAGATCCTGCCATACAGATACACAGCACCGTCTGAAAATACTCACCATATACTCTCCCCATTGGAAATGGAAAGTTGACCAGGAAGTGCAGGTTAAGTATATAATTTATTGGGTTTACACATTGTTAAATATCCCCTAAATAAAAATAAAAAAGTGTTATAAAATCAACCATTTGTTATTGTGTTTTGCCAAACTATACGTTGCTAATTTGTACAATATAGTCCTGTCAAGTAGTACAATTTTTTACAAGAAAACAAAGTAGATGGGTTGTGCGTGAGGCAGAAAATACGTGTATTCATTAAAATACCTTAAGACAAAACCATGGCAGTTTGAAGGTGGCTGCACTTGCAGATAAGATAAATGCTGTCACTACAGAACGCACTGTGTGTCTGCTGTAATATTGAGAGATGGAAGTACCTCTTTACATCATCGTCATTGAAGTTCCAGTAAAGTGTTATCTGATTACAGCCCATACAAAATTGTTTTAAACGTCATTTACAATTCCCAAAACCTGTCACACTGCCTGTGCATTTTGTTTATTAGTGACAGCCTTGCAAGCCGAGTGGCAGTACTGCATGAGTTTTCTTTTACTTTAGCAAAGGTATATATACTCCTGTTTTAGTATAAGAAAGACATGCCATTTAAATACACAGGAAATCATATTAAAATAAAGATATATTATTCAGACTATATACAATATAAATCAAACCTGATTTCACATGAAAATGCATCACTGTGTCTGTAGAGATTTGTCTTCATGTCTGTCAAAAGCTCATATGGACATAAGAAATGCATATTAACGGAGCAATCCGTGCAATATTCTACGTGTGTGTTGTTTTCAAATAAATCAGTTCTATAGTATTAGATAATACTTACTACATTATTAGTACATTATTTTCTTTTTATATTCAAACTCAATACCATTTTTAATGAGTTTTAACATACTAAGCATCCTCTGATTTCTATAGCAGGTTTTAGCCCACCTCCCCAGCAGTGCGAGATCTTTGTAACACTTTCCTGTTTGGGATAATGTGTTGCCAATGTTCCCAGCAGGGTGATCTGCAAACTGCGACAATAGATAATGTTACCTTAGTAATATAAGGATACATTGTAGCTGCTGAGTTACACTGACTGAAGGATTGATTGAAACTGAAATGCGGCCATTTAGTGATCCCTGGGAAGCAGGATCTTTGTTGATTGATAACGGGAGAACGGATCAATCGGCAGTTTAGGTAATTAGTTCTCAATAAAGGTAATCAAAGGCTGCATATATTAAAACACAAAATATATACCGTATATTTATGTTTAAGTGCCGCTTGGACTGTTTCTTTAATATCACAGGTATAACCTAGAAAGTTAAATGCTTATCATTCACAGGCAAACATAAGCTCATGGCTGATGAGAAGAGAAAGACTACCCCTAATACTACCACTGTACTGTACTGTACTTCAGATCAAGCATGATCTCTGGGTTTGTAAAGCTTGCAGATATGGTGTGGGTGTACCTGCTTCACTAATGCAGTATGACACATCTTAATCAGTAAGTAATTAGAAAAAAGTATACATACATAATAAAAAGATCTAAAAAATAAATAGAGAAAGGGATGTCAAACCAGAAGCTACAGAAATGTGCACATTATCGCCCTATAACCTTCCTGCCCCATGAGTTAAAATAAATCTATGTAATGATAAAGCATTGATTTGTCCATGGGCTCTTATTAATGGCTACACAAGACTGTTACTTCCCTTGCTGAGTAATTGTCCTTTTGGTCCCATACGTATAACAATAAATCTGTCTCTGATCATTGTACAGATTCGATATATAAATATATGCAGCTGTCTAAGCGAACCTTATAAAATATGCATGCGCAATTCCCAATAAAAAAACTGTAGGTTGTCAAAACAGTTTTGGGAAGTAAGCTTTACAGTAATGTCTAAAGATCAATGTATTTAAAATATTTCAGCACAGGTGGCCATCATCAGATATTGTGCTGACATAATGCTGATCCTACCAGAAACCTACCATTTGCGCCTTTCCCCCGTGTATCAGAAATTATCTTGAGTGACCTTTTATGTACACAATGCTCAACCAAACCGCAAAGATATTTTACATGATTTAAACCTATATTGTAGCATGTGCCTCTTATTTTACAATTCACGTTCTTGCAATGAGGCACATACAGGTGCGCCGACAAGTATTCTAACACTTGCCTTAAACTTGCCTTGGAAAATCTGGGGCTATAACCAACAATATCCAGGTACAATCTGGGTACATGCTGAAAACATTTCAGTGACATTTCTGCAGAGACTAATGGCCCATCGGAATAACACAGCAGGGGCCCCTGGCAGTCCCATTCAGTTTAAATGGGACTGCCAGGGACCCGCAGTTAATCCGATGGGCCACTAGTCTGCCTGCAGAAATGTTGCAGCATGTACCCAGCATGTACCTGGGTCGTGTTGGTGATTGCCCCAGATTGGTTTTAGAAAACTCGTCGGCACTACAGTACAGTATAATAGCTGAATTTATATGGCACATACAACATATGCCGAAATTATCATATTAGAATACCCATATTTTAAAATAGTACTGCAAGTCCTGTTATGGAGCAGGATCAGACAGAAAACAAACCTTGCACCAAAGTAATTCTACCGCTGCTAATGTATCAATAATAACATAGAAAAACAGTAAAGTCAATGTCTTGCATTGTCTTTTTAATGTCTCTTTAAGCCCCCGCCAGTGGAATGGGCCAGAAAAGATTTTCCTCGAATCAACGTAAAAATAAAAACCGTTGGATAAGGAAAATAATCTATTGCATCACGCTGCAGTCAAGAAAAGATTTGCAGCTTTCTATTTTGCAAAGTGTTTTACGCTTGCAACACATTGCTCCGGTATTCATACTCTGCGGCAGCAGCAGCAATGGGGCTGGCTTTTAATTGGTGGAACAACAAAGTCTAGTACTAAGCGCTGTCTGGGCTATAATAACATTTACACATGATAGCTTGAATACCATCACACTCTGTACAACCCAAAGGAGTAGGAGCCGTCCAAAATGTGTAGGCAATAGGTGGAGTGATAATTAAAAGGATAAGTATTGATTTAAAATGTGTGGTGAGGAAATGAATGTGTAATACTTTCATGTGCAAGGTCTGCCTGAATCTGCCAGAAAGAAAAGCAACTGATCATCCTGGAGGAAACAAATAGTATCTCCGGTCCATACAGTAGTAATACAATCTATGCATTGTACAATAGCACATGGTCTCTTTGTAACCGTATATATTAATAGCTTTATTTCATATAGTGCTTTACTCCCAATGGGACACCGTATAGCGCACTGTAAGTAGCACATAGGTTTGTTACAGACAAAGACTCTGCCCCGCGGAGCTTACTATCTATGTCTTTTGTGGTGCCTGATGCACAGGGAGATAAAGTGACTTGCCCAAGGTCACATGGAGCTGACACCGAGATTTGAACCAGGTTCCCCTGCTTGAAACTCCATGTCATTGTTCTCAGAGTCAGTGTCTTTAAGCCGCTCCTTGTCCATTGCTAAAGATGTTTCTTTACAGAAATGTGTATTTCATGTGAGTTCCAGGCTGTGCTGAAAAGCTGTGGAAGGTCACGGCCATAGTAAAAGCTACGGCGCGGTCGACATTGCTCGTGCCGAAAACAAAAGGCAGGAAGGCAATATGCGCATGGCCATAGACCGCGCGTGCGTGAGAGCGCCGAGGCAGTCAATGCATGGCGAGACAAAAGAATTTTATTTTGCCGTGCGACGGCCGGGTCACATGCATCGTTCAGCCAATGAGGACGAACCGCTCACGTGACGTCAAGGGCACGCCTCTGTCATGCCCTTGCCATGCCCCCTGTCGCGCAACCCTGCAAGCCACTTATCGCTGCGAGTACAGGCGCGCGTGACGTCGTGGGCCCAAGGCCCATGGCCGACCTCTAGTGTCCAAGGCCTAATGTGGCAGGTATACTGTAAGCTTATAGGGGTCAATGTTAAAATGCACATGAAGTAAAAGGTGACACTGTGTGTTCATTTGCATGTAATTTCCCAGAATCCCTGGCTGCAGTGGAAGCATTGTATGCGAAGAGATAATGGTGAAAAGCAGGTTGCAGACCTGTCTGAGACATGTGACTGTGCGCACAAGTGGGATTTTTACTTGCTGTACGGCGGAAGGTTTTTGTCACTTTTTTACTCAACATAACTTACTTAATGTGAGACCAACAAACAGACCCTTGCCAGACTGGTGATTTAAAAAAAAAAAAATGGTTGATGCTCATCTCAGCTTCCTGTGACAAGAAATGTATTGATGGGTCAGAACTTTATTGACTGAATGCATTGCTGACACATCCGACAGCAAAGAGGTTTATCCACAGAAGAGGCCAATGAATTAATCTTTTCCTACCCATAAACGCTTCACTTGTAGCGTTTGCAAACAACTGTACTATAAGTTAGAGGCAAACCCTAGTGTCAACAGCTCACATTATTGCAAAAACCTGTTTTTTTTATGGCTCATTTATTTCTAACTAGCAGCTTTGATGAATTGAGGCGTGTTGTAACAATCCAATGACTTTATACTGCAGCATGCCTGTGAATGCCTTTACTGCAAACTTCTGCTGTATTGTAACTTACTATAACTTACACTAGAAAGTATGGATCCAAAAGCTGAATTTCTAGCGATTGTGAAGTTGGCAAATCAGGCGAAAACGTCTCTTCTATTTATTTAAGGTAATTAACTGTCATTGGAGAAGTGGGGAAATTCTGGAAAAATGTCAGGCAATGCAGTTTCTCAAACATTGCGCATTAAAACACGACATTTAAGCGAAAACCAAAAAAAAGTCCCAAGAAAGACATTCACACATCTCTAGTAATTTAAACTATAAACACATATCTTGGAAGTTAACTGCACTGGACACCAAGGCCAGAAGTTTATTTGTGTAATGATTAATATCAGAATCATGCTGAAATAAATATATAAAATAAATAAATATATACATACTTATATTGAAGCTATTACTCAAGGACATGTACGGAAATTGCAACAATATCTTACTGTCAGCACATTTAACAGGAAATATTGATCCTACTGTACATATACTGTATCTTAACAGACAGAAATGTCAGACAGGGAGTTGTGCGCAAGCGTTCACTCGGCTTCTCCCGCCGCCTGCAGCAGGAGAGATCTGTGTCCTGCATGCAGAGGAGACGGGGAGGCGTGTCGGGGTGTGTGGCCGTGAAGTCACCGAGCTGGTTCGCCCTCATTGGGCAAATCGCTCACGTGAGCCAGCTGCCGCCCAGCCGCGCATGAAAACAGATTTTTCTGTTTCCTCCTACATCGCGAGCGCCGGCGCCTCTGCTCTCGTGCGTGTTGGCGAGCTGTATAGGCAGCCTCATAGAGGCACATCTATGTGATCGCGCCATGCGCGCCCTCCTGCGCGCCATTGTGATCACCATGCCTGCAGCCTAAAGGATGTTACAACAAGGAAATTCCAAGAAATCAACTTTTCTCCACTCCAGGGCACAGAAGGAAATAAAGTTAATACATTTTGGCAATTAGTGTTTTTGTCCATTTTAAAGTTTTTTTTTTTAAATTCTCCCTTTGATATGTGCATCAATACAATACACACAATGATCAGTAATTAGCTAAGTTGCTGACGATCCGTTCTCCTGCGATCAATGGGCGAAGATTCTGCTTGGGGGTTCACTAAATGGCTGTCAGTTCAGCAGAAGAGGTGAAGATCATGTGACCAGGCAGTCACTAGATACCATTGGTGCACTGGTAGAGAGAGGGCAGGGCTCAAAAAGGGGTGTGCCAGAGCCTGTTTCAGAAGAGGAATGGGATGTGACTTTGTAAATGGTTGCTATAGAAACAAAAAATGCTTGTTACATTATAATACATTCAAAATGTAATTCAGAGTTGTTTATATAAAAATGCTACAAGTATTTTCTCATAAAACAGAACTGATTTATTAAAAAAAAAAAACATGTAGGATTTTGCTTGTTCTGCAGCTTTAAAACAGTAGGTCTTTTAGCCTTTCTCGACCCGTTTCATCACTAAGGCAAAGAGCAAAGCATATGAAAAGGTAATTTACAAGCTCTCTCATTGGAAATACTTCAATAAATATTATAGACTTGATGATTATACACAGTAGTTACATGTTTTCAGGATTGCATGTTGCAAACCAAATTATGGAAATAATTTCATGCTGGGAAGAAAAAAAAAAAACTATGTATATTAAACATGTTCTGTTTTTAGCACATTATAATAATACGATTGCCAAAAGAGTAAGACATGCCCAATATTAAAACCGAGATCCTTATAGGTTTCCTTACACAGCTTACATGTCAGGCATGGCTGCGCAGATAACATTTTCATTTCTAAAGCTCAGACTGAAGCCCTCTATTGAAGTTTCACTCTACAGTAACTGTTTGCAGGCACCACTATAACAATATTATTTTAATTCATCTGAATTTCAGAAAACCCAAAGAGGGTTTAGAGAACAGGTCTAAACATAAAACGACACATTTAGTAGACTGGCAAAAAATAAATGTTTCAAGTTAAAACGATATGAAAAGCATAATGCAATATTTGAATGTGTGTTAATCGAAATACTCTGTTTTTTCATGTTGGTATAAGCAAGACGCACACAGAAAACTACCCTTTTCAAGATTCATGTTTCAAATACGAAATTATATGCACATTTAATGTTTTTCACTTCACCACCAATAGGAATATATATATATATATTTTTTTTAATTAGCTATTCATATTTTTCTTTAGAATAATGCCTAACTGAAATAAAAATAAATAAATACAGTATTAAAGAGGCCTGTGAACATTTTCAGATGCATGCACAGTAAAAATAATCAATTTGATAGAGAACAATCAATGTAAGTGGATGGTAATGTCATAAATATTATATGTTCACAGGATTTCCTTTACAAATAGCTTATACTTCCTTTAGTTATGTCCATTTTAATGATAGCTTCCAAAGTAAACTGCCCATTCCTAACAAAGTCTTAGCATTCAAAGCGCACGAAAGTACAGATACAGTAGTAATGTGTACATATCTGTTGATTATATAGTGTGAGCATTTTTTTTTACCATTTACAGCAGAAATCTCCCCCCCCCCCCCCCCCCTTTCCTGGTTTGGAACGGAAGGTCCTCCAGAGCTGAGCTGCCCTGGTTCACGAGATTGTTACCAGTGACTTTACAGGTATTACTTCCTGGTTTTTAAAAGGTATTTAAATATCAGTCCAATTGGAAGCCGCAACCGCTGCTGTTGTGACTTCCTATTGGCCAGCAAGTCTCACAAAATTTGGTTGTCACATTGTTTCCCTTGAGGGAGGGTTAAACCTGGCAACTTCACGGGTTAGTATCTCGGAACCCAGGGAGTCCTCCAGGCAGGATTGCCGCTTTGAATATCACACTATTGCATTATGAAGAATAGTTCAGGTGGATATACTGGGTGCCTAAAATACCCTATAGAGCCATCACTAATAACAACGTGGCAATAACAAACGATGCCTGCAGCCAGGGCCGCCGACAGGGGAGACAACTGTCCTAGGCCCAACTTCTGCGTCCGGCTAGGGTTGCCAGGTGTCCGATATTGAACCGGACTATCCTGTATTTGGATACTCTGTCCAGTATTTTTGGGGAAGCAAACTGGCAACTCTACGTCCAGTTGCTGGGCCTCTGATGGCTGCTGGGCTACCAGTCCCCAGCTCTCTCCAGATGCTGCAAGGCCTTCTTCCCCCGCTGGTCTACACCGGAAGTAGAGCCCAGTCACAAGTTAGTTGGGCCCAACTTCCGCATCCATGCACGGGACCATTTGGCATCGGAGGCTCCCCCCAAGGTAAAAAAAAAAAAAGGTGTGTGTGTTGTGGGAGAGTGGGAAAATTGTGTATGTGTTGTGGGGTAGAGGAGCAAGTGTGTGTGTTGTGAGGTAGGGGGTCAATTTGTGTTGTCTAGAGAGGGGAAATTGTGTGTGTTGTGTGGAGGGGAAATTGTGTGAGTGTATTGTGCCAGAGGGGGGAAATTGTGTGTGTTGTGGCAGAAGGGGGCAATTGTGCGTGCTGTGGGGGAGAGAGGCAACTGTGTGTGTTGTAGGTGAGGGGGGAAATTGTGCATGTGTGTGATTATGTGTGTGTGATGGGGGATTGAGTGAGAGGTGAGAAGGGTTGAGTGAGCGATATGGGGGTGTAAGAGAGGGAGGGGGATGAGTGAGTGAGGGGCACGAGTGAGAGAGTAAGGGGAAAGTGAGGATGAGTAAGTGGTGGGAAGAGAGAGGAAGATTGAGAGATAGTCTTCCCTCTTAGACAGGGGGACTGAGCAAGAGAGGGGGATAGGAAGAAGAGTGATAGAGGTGGGAGATTATAAGATGGGGAGAGTTATAGAGCAGGGGTGAGTGAGAGGATGAGAGGGGGAACAGTGAGGGGGTAGGGAGAGGATGAGATGGGGAGTGTGAGAAGGGGGGGGAAATAGAGGGGGGTGAGAGTGGGTTAGTGTAAGAAAGAGGCGGGGGGCTCACAAGGCTGCTAACACAGGGGTCCCCAGTGGAAACTCTATTCCTGGGCCCCAGGAAAGGCTTCCCAGCCTACAGCAGTTTTTACGTTAAAGAGGTTAGTCACCCCCCCCCCCCCCAAGGACCAAAATGTAACTAATGACAGTGACATGTTTAAAGGGTTAAATATAGACAAATTAAATTAATTAAAAAATAAAATAAAAAAAAGAGACACAAGTTCTGTACCAAGTCTTTTTTTTGCATCTGCTTGTAAACTGTTATATATCCAGGTCAATTGTTATTCTATGCTTTGCCCCCTCACATGTTTTGTTTGAAGTAACTATGCTGCCATCATTAGCCACGGCGATAAAGGGAAAGAAGGTCAGAATTAAATAGGCTAGAAGAAAATAGAAACTTCAATTCATTTTACACAATTGATAAGTTGTTTACTTTCACAATGCCAGAGTGCCACCGAACCACTGGGATCGCAGCCAGGTGATTGCTTTAGCAAAAATAGCACAATGTTCCCTGAAGGTGGTAAAGGCCCCTGGAGTGCTGGCTCTTGTAACAGTAAGGGAACATCATAAAGGCAGACTAAACGTTAAAAAAAAAAATATTTTCCTCCCGTTATACAGAACTACTCTTTACACACACACACACACACACACACACACACACACACACACACACACACACACACACACACACACACACACACACACACACACACACACACACACACACACACACACACACACACACACACACACACACACACACACACGGTTGGAACTGCAGTAACAATTAATAGCTGTGGAGTTTCTAGCATATGAGTTATTAAATGTAGCAAAAAGACAGGCCTTCATGGACTTATTAGTCTTCCAGACCACAAAAATATTATCATACAATCTACAGATGTAGTAAGGCTTACTCTCCCCAAACGTCTGAGGTGCTGGGGGCAGTGTCTGCCGCAAACGCACTGTGTGTGGGGGCATGGTTCTGAATGGGAACCACCCCCCATGCAGCGTTAATATATCAGTGCCGTGGCTGTCATGGTAGGGTGGCCACGGCAACACAAACGGAAAGGTTTGCTACATCTGGAGCTATATTTAAGGTACTGTTGACACTTTATTTTTAGCCTTTTCTATTCCACTGAATAATGATACATAACTCACCCAAGTGGGCCCATGCACATGCCAAGCAATAAACACTTTACCTGTCTAATAAATGGTGCTTAACAAGAGCTGCAAAGTAACCAGCAGCAAATATATAAAGAATCAGCTATATAATTAATAACTATAAGGGATCTGTCTGACATTCAGGATGAATGCTGACAAAGTGATATCATCTGGTCCGAAGCCACCACAGCCGTCTTGCTTCCTAACAAATCCTGCCCTTACTCCCCTGACAGGAAATCAGCCTCTCTTTGGTTGTCATTGCCAGCAGCTGCCTCTGGCCTTTAAAAGGCAGGTAGTTGCTACTAGTCTTTGTGCGTGCAAAGTATTGGTTACCTTGTCCTGTCTGAGCTCCCCCTTGCCTTTGTTTTGCCTGCTGCCTTTCTTGAACTTGGAACTGAATCTGCCTGCCGTCAACCTCGGAACCAGACCTGACTACCCTTTGCCTGCCCCCTGCCTCGACCCCGGAAAGTACCCGATTATCCTTGCATCTGAGGCCTCTGATCCCAGGCCAAGGTCGGTGTATTACTCCCTACCTCTGCCCTGTGGGTCCATATCCTGTTTGCAGTCAGCAACGTTACAATAATTGTGCTCGGTAAGAATGAGAGCAGAGCAGCAGATGACAGATTAGTGAGGACACAAGGACAAGGGATTGATCCTCTTGAATAAAAACACAAATGCATTTCTATAGTTGAAAAAAAAAAAAAAAACTGTCTACACTACAAATAAAGCATAGTAGAACTGAACTAACAGAACAACCCTCGTGTTTGAAACCATAATCAATAACGTCATTTGACAGGACTTTTATGTTGGTGTGAATATGTTTTAAGCACTGTAGTAACAATTTACGTATTTGTCATTAATCTTTACATTGCTGCTTTAGGCGAAATTGGAGCATGTGATGAATTCTTTGTAGAATGGCCATTTACGCATAATCATGACTTGTAACAACAAGGCATCTGAATTACTTCAAATGGAAAAACTGAATGCACACTGGTTTCCAGTTAGGGATCCCAGTGAAAATCTTTATCATCAACATCTGTCCTTCAAAGCTGGACTATTTCCTAAAATTAAATCTCAGAGCATGTGACACATCCCCTAGGCATCTCAACTTGAGATGCTACATGCTTAGTTCTTTCAGGGATTTTCAGAAACGGTTCCTAAAAATAAAGTGTCCCTTTCCCCAGAGCTGCCTCTTTGCTGCATATACATGTACATTCTGTCTGACGGGTCAGAATTCTAGAAATATTGCAGACAAGAACATGCATTTTCAGACATCCTTTTTGAAGTATTAATCCGTATGGAAAAATGCTACTGGTTTGTTCATAGTAAAATGCAGATTCCCAAAGATTCCAAGTGGAACTTATTTCTTTTTCAAATATTCTAAAACATGAAATGTGATTTATTTATTTTCCACTTATTTTTAATGTATTAAGCTTCCTTGGGTTGGTATCGCAACTATTTAGGAAGGTAAACCACTTCCTCATTTGAAATAAGCTGCTATATTGTGTGCCCTGGGAAACAGGACCTTTGCCGATCGATCACGGTAGAACAAATCTATTGGCAGCTTAGCTAATTGCATTGCCATAAAGTCAAGCAACTGCTGTATTTATTCAAACACATACCAATAAAGCGTTAGCTTAACGAGACTCACACACACACAGAGCTCTGCACCTATTTTTGGCCAACTCTAAATCACTGTCTTTTTTTAACAAGGTGTGAACCATTATTTAGCACCTGTGAAATGAGCTTTTGCGCTACTAAGCCATTGCCGTTAAACTATTCTAAATCAGCCCCTCTGTCTTTAAAAAATGGAAATCTGGAGGGCGCATGCGCGATGGACACGGGGAAGGTTGCTTAGAATACTAGCTCCGTGCCGCGCTCATAGAAATACACATTAAAAACACCCGAAAACCGACGAAAGTGTCCGCAAAACCGAAGGCATCTCCCACAATCAGCCAAGGATGGCTCCGAAAAAGCCAGGCTCCCTCAAAAAGCCTAAATCAGCCGATGTCAGGGCTTACTTCGGAGGCGCTAGCGCGAGCGGGGGTATGGAGGAAATGGCGCTGGTTTCAAACCCTGATACAGACACCGAGGCAGAAGGAGAAGAAGACAGCCGAGGGAACCAGGGATTACTGCCTGTCAGGAGGTGTGATTTTGAAAGACTATACAACGACCTGAAATCACTCCTGCAGGCAGAAATCAAGGAGGTGAAAAGAGACGTAGTAAAATTAAGCTCAAGGACAGATGATCTAGAAAAGAAAGTGGATCAGACAATTAAAGTGGTCAAAAAAACAGATAAAAAAACAGGGGACTTGCAGAGACAAATTGACGAGCTGAGAGAGAGGCAGGAGGACGCGGAGAACCGCGACAGGCGGAACAACCTCCGAATTCGGGGGGTCATGGAAGAGATAGGGGACTGCATGGATTACATAACAAAATGGCTGGAGACCCTTCTCCCTGACTACAGTAAAGAAGCCCTGGCTCTAGATCGCTGTCACAGAGCCCTCCGCTCGAGACCGGTACCAAATGAGCAGCCACGCGACATCATCATTAGGCTGCACTTCTTTACCACTAAGGAGGCCATATTACGGCAAACACGGCCGCTACCGACAGTGGAGTATGAGGGCAACAAGATGCTCATCTTCCAGGATCTCTCCCCGGCTACGCTGCTCAGACGCCGCAACTTGCTCCCGATAACGAAAGTCCTACGAGACCGTAATGTGCGATATAGGTGGACCTTCCCGTTCGGATTGATGGTGGCTAGGAACGGGAGGGCCATCAAGATGAAGGAGCCCACGGAGGGTCCCGAGTTTCTCTATAAGCTGGGCCTAGGGGAGGCAGCCGCGCAGGCCATGGAGGAAGCCGAGGAGCTCGAGCCAGAATGGAGCGGGGGAAACGGCTCGCCCAAAGCTAAGGGGAAGAGGCGCTGAGAAGCCAGTGTTATTTACGCATTTCGGCGCACGGTTGCGCTAGGGAATTGTTGCGCCGTTTAGTGCGTGGTTCGAGTTTGAACTTATTGCCTGCCTGCTCAAATTTCTGATTGCCACTTGCCAACCGCCGCAAGATAACCCCTAAATAAATGATGGTTGCTGGAAACCGTGGCGATGGCAACCCACAGGACTGTCCACAAAAAGAACCCCGGTCACAAAGAGGTGAATCCCCTGGCAGGATTCGGAATCCTGATGCAACCCTGTAAAAGAAAAGAGGAGACCAAGGCTTACCTTCAGCCTGAGGAAGATGGCGGCAATCGGACAGGGAGGTGCGGCCCAGCATGAGGCGCAGATGCCGGAAACATCCCAATGGCGGGAAGAGAGCGCGCGCTCCCTCCTCGTGGAAGAACACATCTCAAAATGGCGGCCGCCGGAAGAAGGAATCCGGAAGTCGTCAGCAGTTGGGGACGCATCAGATGACGCCATCTTGGAGGGGGCAGCAGGATCGGAAGAGCCGGGCGCAAACGTCATCGATAGGTGCCACAAAGCGACGGCGGAGGCCGGAGGTCCTTTGCCGTCACTCCGGAACATACACCGGGAGTCGGACAGCTACGAGGACAGGCTGCGCTAGCTACGGGGGGGGGATTAATTAATTCTTCGACGGAGGGCCACAACGCAGATAAGGAGCTAGGAAGCGATGGGGGCGAGAAGGAGTTACGGGAGTTTTGACCACCAGACTGGCCAAAGGCATAGAAAGAGATAAGCTTAAGAGGTTGGGACAAGAGCATGTTAGGTGGCCGGGGCAAGTTAGGAACAGCAAGAGGAAGAGTGAGGTTTTAGAAAGTTGGGGGAAGTAGCAGAGGAAGGTGATAGGTGGGGGAGAGGGGATGAGGCGAGGAAGATAGGAGGGGAACATGGATGGAATGTGACAGAGAGATAAAGTACGTGGATAGAGGGGAGACAGATGTGGAGTAAATAAACGGGTAAGGGAAGTGAGAGGGTAAAAGACAGGTAGAGACACAGAGGATGGAAGAGGCCTGTTGGAGAATGGGTTATAAAAAGAGAACTGACAGACAGCCAGAGAAAGTGGAGGAACGTAGTAGAAGAATGAAAAGATGCGACCCCCAAGGAGTAGAATGTAGCGAGAAGCAGATAGCACACAGCGGTTAGGAACACCCACTGACGGTAATCAGTAGTAAGGGCAGGAAGTAGGAGACGTCGAGGCAATAGACGAGGGGCGGAGAGTCAGGCAGTAATAAAACTGAGTTAGAGGATTCGGAGTGTTTTGATAAGGCAGGAGGAAAGCAGAGCGCAGACACGGGGTGGGTACAGAGGGGACTACCTCGGGGTCGGCATGTGTCTCGACTGGGCCGAGGGAGGGGGGGGGCCCCTAACTCGGGCAAAGTCCTTTGGAAATGGGGTAAGGGGTGCAGTGGAGTACCCGTGAGAGCCCCCAGATCCAGGGCATTGGACTTGGCTATAGGACTGGGGTGTCCTAGGGCTGATGACACAGTGTTTTTTGTTTATATGTATTCTTGTTTCGCCTTTTTTGTCTCCCCTCGTGTACTTCCCTCTCGTATCACCCTACCCCTACCCGCCCCACCCCCCTGGAGGTGCACGAGCAAGAGGCGGCGGCAGGGCGTGAGAAGACAAAGGCGAAATCTCCAACTACCTGGCGGTAGCAGAATGGCACAGCAGGACTCCGTGAGAATCAGGTTCATTTTAATACACTATGAGTATTGAGGTCAGGTGCATTTCACATAATGTTAAAGGCCTGAATAGCCCAGCGAAGCGCAAACTAGCCCTAAGAGATTATAAAAGACACAAGGCCGATTTTCTATTCCTCCAAGAGACTCACTTCTCCAGAGACAGCTACCCAAAATTCATAGACAAAAACTTCCGAACGGTACACTTAGCGTCCGCACAGGTAAAAAAGAGGGGGGTGGCCATAGCGATTCACAACAGAATAGCCTTCACAGTAGAAAAAAAAGTAGCTGATAGAGAAGGTAGATATCTTATCTTAGTAGGTTCGCTCCAAGGGAAACCTCTTACACTGGCATCCATATACGCACCGTGCGAGATATCTGAGGACTTTTTCGCCCTTTTCTTCCGCAAACTACATAGAGAGGCCAAGGGAACGCTGATAGTAGCGGGAGACCTTAATAGGACGATAAACCCCAAACTGGACCGGTGTACTGAGTCGGGGCTACCACCAAAGCTAGACATCCAACAAATCACTCAGGGCTTACGGGACTGCCAACTGGTAGATATCTGGCGGGAGCAACACCCAAAGGGGATTGGACAGAGTGAGCCATCCTCGTTTGCCAACAACATTCTGTGCAGCTTGTGGAAACAGTCTGTATTGATGCGCTCACTTCGCTGCTGAGGGAGTCGGACTCATTATCGGGATCATCATCATCCATTGATAATTTTGAACTGTCCATTCATCCAACCAGATAGCACGAAGCACTTTTCTAGCTGAGTTGGGGCGTTCCATCTAATTAACACATTGGATTTTGTATATAAATACCGGACCTTCCCCTTCTCCACACTTCCCTTTGAAAAGGTTACCCGTGAGTGACGAAACGCATCAGGGAGCGTCATCACGTTGGACGCATTGACATTACGTCATTACCAAGCGCAGGAGTGGACCGATCCATGCGCTAGTGCTACAGAGGCTTGTGAACAAGGAGCCACTTTCTTGGACTCTTATACAGCACCTACTGGCCCTGGATACCTGCTGGGACGTAGATCCTTTATGCCTTGAGACTGGGATTGCCCCAAGATGATGCAGCAGTAACCGGATGGTGATGATTATAATCACGCAATGCTTAATTTTATTGTACTTTTGTAAGTGCATTTTTTACCCCCCTTCCCCTCATTAAATTTACTATTTTACGCTATGGGCGTGCGCTCTCTCCTCTTTTTTTCCTTTAGATTTCCTGTGGACGTGGTTTGTCCATATTGAGAGCAGCCGGAGACCCTCTGCACCAGCACTTATTTTTTGGAACATTATCTGAGGACTGGTTTATCACACTTTTTTCGGTGCTTTTTATGTTGTTATTTATATTCATTTTATATTCATGTTGTTAGTGTGTGTATATCTCTATATTGTTTACAGGTTTAGGATTAATTTGTGCTTTAATAATATTTAGGGAATCACTATTATTAGTTAATATTATTTGGATATATCTTTACCATTGATATATCTTTAGCACAGATTATTCACTATTTTATTGTTGTATTATTTAATCCAGAGGCGCTGCTTTCTTTTTCTGTTTGTCATATATATATCTATATATATATATATATATATATATATATATATATATATATATATATATATATATATATATATATATATATATATATATATATATATATTAGTCAGATAAGGCAGTTGGCACTCCAATAGGTGCTGGTAAGCCACAGGTGCACGTCCCATATAGAGAATGTAGTTATACGTTACCGTTCCAAGGATTGGTAAACAAGAGACAGCACTCAATGTTGAAAATCAAAGTGTATTAGTGAAAGCAAAAATACATCCAGAAACCCAACGTTTCAGTCCTACAGAATGGGACCTTCCTCAGGGGGATTCAAAAAAATTGTATCCCCCTGAGGAAGGTCCCATTCTGTAGGACTGAAACTTTGGATTTCTGGATGTATTTTTGCTTTCACTAATACACTTTGATTTTCAACATTGAGTGCTGTCTCTTGTTTACCAATCCTTGGAACGGTAACGTATAACTATATATATATATATATATATATATATATATATATATAGATAGATAGATAGATAGATAGATAGATAGATAGATAGGATACCAATGCACAGCCGGTACACCATTTGCAAGTAAATAAGTTTTGGTGCTTATCCCATAAAGCAATAACAGACCATACGATACCGGTTGCAACACAACATCAAAGCACGCAGATAAGTAAATCATACATTTTCTATATTTGATAGAAGACACACAAACCGAGGTTTCGGTCCCCCAATGGGACCTTTCTCAAGCACCACCACCTGCACCACCTTGAGAAAGGTACAAGGGAGCAAACAGGAACTACTGTCAAATACTGGATAAAAATAGACAATGGAAATTATTATATGTTACGTAAACAATGTGACATTAAACAGGTTAGAAATGTTTGGCTTATGAAAAGCTGAACCTTTTTCTTCTTTCAGCATTTGTTTATTTAAAAAAAAAAAAGAAGGAATCATCTGTGCTCCCACAGTACTTACTGAGCGGTGACATCAGAACTGCCACTGATTTCCAGCAAACTCAACTCTGTTGAATTTGGAATGTAGAGAATAAGAACAATGCTGCTGTTTTATTTATTGGATTATTACTGTTGTTGTTATTCATTTTGATTATTATTATCATTGTCTAAACTTTAATAAGTAATGGCTTTGGGCTCTGATTGAACTTTGCACGTTTTGAAGAGAGTGAATATATTTTCGGACACATTTTGTTTCAACAGATTTTTGAGTGCTAATTACATATTTTGCTTAGTAAACAGGAACCAAGGACCCTGGCGAATATCATTTTCTTTATCCCTGGTGGTGGAAGTGAGGAAAGATACATATTGTGACAGAGTGAGAGTAGATATTATTCATTTGAGGGACCTTTCGTAGGTGAAAAGTGGACCAACTAGATAGCTGTGTGTATCAACCCTTATCACATATACAAGTCACATGCTCACAGGTGTGCCGTTCGTTACAACCTTTCTGGCATTCCCAAGCAGAGCAGTGTGTATCTTAACCCATTTATACAAGCCGTTCTGTTAAAAGGATATTAATACACCAAGAACAAAAATACTCAATTTAGCTATAGATTTGAGGTCGTATCAAAAGAGATTAAAGATTGCAACGAGTCCTAAATTATTTGGTTACAAAGGAAATGTTTAAAGTTTAAATAAATTGTTTAAAATATACCCAGTGGCGAATTTCCCATTAGGCCCGGGCCTAGGGCGGCAAAAATTTCCGCCCAATGTACATTTGCAGCACTCTCGGGCATATCTGAGCGAATGGGAAGGCACTTACATGTGTCGGCCGTCCCCTTGCTGCCACCCTCTATTTCCTTTGGAATCCCCAATGCCAAATGATGCCGCAGACATCCCATTGTGATGTCACATGGTGTTTCGTTACCATGGCAACGCGACACCATGCGCAGTCATGCCGATGACGTTCGCGGTGTTATTTGATGCTGGGGTTCCAAAGGAGATGGAGAGTGGCTGCACAGAGGCGGCTGACAAAGCGAAGTGCCTAGGTGCAGCAAATTTGAAAATCCACAGCTGAATATACCTATACTTGTCTGAATTTTTTTTAAAAAAGGTACCAATTACCTATGTTGCCCTGGTAAGTTTATGGGCTATATTTCTACTCTCCTCCTGTCAGTAATCCCTGTGTAAGGGCAGGTCTGCCAGGAGTTATCATGGGTTTCCCCCACCTCAAGCACTTGCCCTGGGATAGTGAAGGGAGGTCACCTGACTGCGTCCAATCCAGAGGCACAGGGGCGGTGCCTGCTGAATCTACTTATGGCAGTGCAACTTCCTATTTAGAGAGAGGGTGTGTTAGTCTAGAGAGGAGTGTGAGTCAGTCGGAGAGTTAAGTGTGAAGAGTAGAGCTGTTAGAGTTAGGTGGACCAAGTACCACTCACCCTGCATAAGGGGTGAGGGAAGAGCTAGCCCCACTCTGGGTGGCCCTTAGCCCCAGAGTGGCGGCAGGGGACATCCTGAAGGAGGACAGCTGGCTGGCTGTGTATAAACTGTACATGTCTGCTGCTGCTGATAAGAAACTAATAAAGAGCTGCTGTTATTTAAAGAGACCGTGTGTGAGACTGGAATATCTCATCCCTGGGAGTGGATTCTGCAGTAGGGATTCCACCCCGTATCCCTGGGGCCTACTACAGATGGAGGCGCTGCACCATTAGAGGAGAACGAAGGTATCCACCCCAGAGACCTGTCCT
Source organism: Ascaphus truei (assembly GCF_040206685.1). Lineage (NCBI taxonomy): Eukaryota > Metazoa > Chordata > Amphibia > Anura > Ascaphidae > Ascaphus > Ascaphus truei. Next base: position 254,192,430 of record NC_134485.1, read on the forward strand.
GTTGTCCCTCATGTCACCGCGGGAGACTCAGGCTCTCCTGTTGCCAGCAGGTATCACCACACTCAGACACGTAGCTAGACCCTAGGGTACCCGATATGAGGTTGGGGGGGGGGGGAGGGTCGATGGGCTACACCTACATTTAATATGCCACTGCCATTAGTTCACTTTTGTCCTATTGAGAGGTTGAGTCATGGAGTAGGATTTCCAAAGGACCATTTCCTCAGTAGAAGATTGGGTGGGATTGGTAAATAATTTCCAAATATGTAGTGTTATGAGTGATTCATGCATCCTTCACATATTAGTACCTGGAATTCATATGATCAGGAGTCACTTGGCATAGCTAATTGCAGGCAGCAGTACTTACCAGATGATTTTTTCTTTTCTGTACACTAATACCGGCTGGACAAAAGGAGCATGTCACCAATTTATCTCTTGCTGTGCCAAAAGGGCTTTCCGCTCCGATTCGCACAACAGTCCCCCATTGTGATGTCTACAAGCAGCTGGATAAAAGGCCCTTTTCTTTTATCGTTTCCGGAACCTTGAAGTTAAAATAATGGATTTTCCATGGACAAAATTGTCAGACACTGACGCGTACAAAGACTTTGCAGCGGTTAACTGAATGAAAAATGTATGTCCTGCTTCTGCAGGCTTCAGTATAGTGAAAAGGTGATCAGCGCTGAATTAAAATCTCTCTAAACAACCAAAATAGTTAAATATGTGGCAAATAAAAGCGAAAAGGTATAATCTGTTATAAAAATATGATAATTTGGAACAAATTGTAAATAAAAAATATATTAAATACAAAGTCTAAAACGCAGACACGATGAAAGTCACGAAAACTCATCGGAATTCCAAAGTTAAATCAGGATAAAGGCAGGCTTCTAAGGGCACACATTGTCGCAATTATACATATAGAAAGAGAGACAAAATAGAACACAAATAGTGTAATATGTTTTAAAACTTCTATCAATACTCGAAGTTTTTTCTCTATGCACATACTGTATGTGGTATCTATACTGAGAGCAGTATTATAAAGTATACTGTAGATCACATGTGTAGAATAATGCACTGCAGATTTATAAAGTAATGAAAGAGTTAAGCTTTACTCCAACATCCTTAATGCCTTACCAGTCAGAGGCACAAGCAATGTTAGTCTTTCTGCCCATTAACAATGTTTTTTTGTTTTGTTGCTATGACACAATCATGGTAGATTGAACATTAGCTAGTTTGCATTCTCCATCAATACTACAGCTAGGTACACAATGGATACCATGTGTCCTACAGTAGATACACAATGAATACCATGTGTCCTACTGTAGGTACACAATGAATACCATGTGTCCTACTGTAGGTACACAATCAATACCATGTGTCATAGGTACACAATGAATTCCATGTGTCCTACTGTAGGTACACAATGAATACCATGTGTCCTACTGTATGTACACAATGAATACCATGTGTCCTAGGTACACAATGAATACCATGTGTCCTGCTGTTGTGCCCGGAGACCACAGCTTATACTGTAATGATCTCTGTCGAGAGTTTAAGATTACAGTATCATCCATTTTTGGCAAGCACCACAGTATGCATTAGCAGGTTCCAAACAGAGACAAACTGTTATTCTAAGCCAATAACATCTATTAGATTCAAATAAAAAGTTAGATCTGAAATCCATATACTTTAAGACTGTGAAAAGATTTGATTCAGTATTAGATACAATTAATGTTTTTATACTGTACATATTAGAGAAGCTGTTTGGTCCTTGACGCTATGCAAAGGTTTTCAGTATATCCGTTTGAGCTAGTGTAAGAAAGTTTCTTAATTACATATGATGCTAATGTGTTAAAACGGAGGCTGATTTAATTCATGCAAAGGCAAAAAGTTTCAGAAGTGCAAACTTCAAAAATGTTTTTCTAATGTTGCTCTGAGTAACTCCTGCCCTGACTATCCCTACAGTTTCTCCCTAAATCTATTCTTGACACAAGCTATGCTGAGCTGATGCAAAATGCATTCAGACATTGACACTAAACACCCTTGTATTACCAACGAAACCCCAGAACAATCCTTTCTGATGCCTGACACGTGCAAGTAACTGTTTTGCTCGTTTCTGTGGACAATAAAACAAAATACTACTGATAGGTAAGTTTGCTCCTCAAAGTAACTGTTGAAACTGACTTGTTATGTTAACATAATCAGAAGTTAAGGCCCCATTCTCAATTAAAATAATACATTCCATTAACCCAAAGTGTTGCACTTGCATGTACACAATAAACAGCCATGCTTTTTGTATAATAGATCTGTGGCATTACTCATAGCAATGAGACTCGGGTTTCTTATTCTTGTTTGTGCCCTTGGGTGCAAGTTTGGCAAACTGTTCGCCATTGGGTGTTTGTACAGATGCATTTATTACATTTCCTATTTCTTTGTGAAAAGGTATTCACCCGGCGCTCTATTCGTGTGAAGGGAAAGTCAATAATAGTGATTTAAATTCAAATATATAACAATAATACACAATTGTGACGGTAGGGGGTAGTCGGTCGTCATTCATATAGGTCACGCCCGGCTGGCTGCCCCTGGATCTAGTTTTGCGCGTTGATGTATTTCCCTATATTTCTGTCCCCATTTTATGGTCCCCTGCAGGAATGTAAGCTAGGGGTGCCAGGTATAGTTAGGATCCCTGTTAGGAAATAGCTGCAGGACAGGGTCCAACCTCTGGCCAGCTCCAACTTCTTTGCCTGGCTGCCAGTCATCTCGTTACCGCTGGGCTCGGCTCTTCCCAGCTGGGGCGTTCCCTGAAGAAGTTATTTATAACGAAACGCGTAGGAGTGAGCGCATTCCCTACTTATGCTTTATATACCCATTGTGGTACTTTTTATCACACTGCCTGCCTGGGACCTGCTGTCCTTCTGTGACTTTCTCGCCGGTTAGCGCCATTTAGCGCGACGAACTAAAGACACTAAGACACTACCGGACGCCATCTGATGACGTCAGACGCCATTGCGCACGTGTCAGGAAGTGAAGGAGCTCAACGGAGACCACAGTGATATCGCCAGACTCTAGGAGTGATCTCCATCAGCGAGCTGATCCAGGAGAGTCCCTGCCACTGCTGAGTGATCTCCAACGGCGAGCTGATCCATGTGAACTTCTGCCACTGACGAACAGCTGTCTACAGATGGGTAACATGTCCCAAACATGTCATGCTTTGATTTTACTAGATGTACGTGCAATACTCACCCTTTTAAATATAAATTGAATTTCTTAATATACTACACCATGAGGTTTTTCTTTGCGCTGTTCTCTTTTCCTTGTTTTCTGTATTAGCCTGGAGTGCTGAGCTCTCCGTTTGAACAGCTGCATCAAACCTCATCCTACAAGGTTGTATTCACAGTTATTTTGAATCGCATCATTATTATTTTATCCATTTATGAGCGCAGTTTTCATTTTATTTCACTAGTGCTCACTGGCATGAGAGTGAGTACCACCCAGCTGGGGAGAACCGTGGCACGAGAGGTTTGAGACCATACCCAAGGTAGGCAAGTCTATATTTTGTATTTATTTGGGGGTGTTTTTTTGTGTATATGTATGTGGGGGGGGGGGGGTGTTTCTATGTATTTGGGGGAGGTTTAATGTATTTTGGGCGTGGCGGTCATTGTATGTATTTGGGTGGTGTTTCTTTAAATGGATTTGGGGGGTTTGTATGTGTTTGGGGGTGGGGGTTTGTATGTATTTTTGGGGGAGGTAATAATTGTGGGGGGATTGTGTGTGTGTAGCATGGGGGGGAGGGAATGAGTGTGAGGAGGGGGGAATGAGGAAGCGGCATTGAGTGAGAGTTGGGTAACTGATGGAGGATGGAAAGAGAGGGGGCGAGGGAGAGTGAGTGAGGAAGAGAGGGGGGTAAAAGTGAGACGGGGGAGAGAAATACATGGGAAGAGGGGGGGGGGCAAATAGAGGAAGGTGGCTCGTGAGGTGTGAAATGGGCTCGCAAGATCTCCGACACAGGGTGGGAGAGGCCCCGGTTGTAACTCTAGCCCTGGAAATATGGCAACGGCCCTGGTTACCACTACTCAGGTATTGGTCTTGGGTAAAATATTTCAGATGTATAATGAAACCTTTATTCACATATCACCTGCTCTCACAGCTCTACCTCTGCACAATCCCATTTACTTCTTCCCCAACGCCAACTCCTTCAATTAACAAGCAGCTATCCTGAAACCCACCAATTGTCTGCCCCTGTACCTTATGTGTCCACTTACCGAGCCTTATAGATTGCAGGGCCTTCCTAACATACTGTACTAATCAATGTATGGTAATGTTTCATATTGTTTTCATCCTCCAACCCTATTGTACTACACTGCAGAATAAATACATTATACAGCTCAAACCCCTTATAACGCTGTGCTTGGGGTCCAAAGAATCACATCGCGTTATAAGCGGATCGCGTTAGAAATAATGTACAATTGTATGCATTGCACAATAAAGTATTTAAGACACCAATAATCGTGTTGTAAAGTATTCATAAATACGAAAATTGGGAGCCACGCTTGCACCGCGTTATAAGCGGATTTGCGTTGTAATGGATCGCGTTATAACGGGGTTGAGCTGTAATAATAATACAGTAAATGTTTGGAATAAAGCAACTTGGCCTCTGAATGCTACCTTGTGGCTACCCAAGACTCAGTTGGTCCCTGGAAACAATTAAACATTGTGCCTTGTCAAAGAAGAAAAAAAAACACCTATTGCACAAAAAAGGAAAAGAAAAAATACATAGTGTGATCTTTACCAAGATTAATTTTTGTGAGTTTAATATCATGGAGTGGGGGATCACAGGTTTCCACCGATCACACTAAGTATTTTTTTGTTTTTTCCTTTTTGTGCTATAGGTATTTTCTTCTTCTGTAGATGTGTTTCCTTCACTCTGTGTGTAAGTGGTGCACTGTGCAGCAGGGAAAAAAAAGATTATTGATAGGATACAATATTCTCTATATTTTTTGTGCATTATTTATTAGTTGCTTGTTTCATAGCTTGCACTATTCTATTTTTGTCCTTTTGCTGTTGTGACTTGTCAGACAGCAGACAGTCTGCTTCCTACAGAACACTGAGGATAACCTAGCGACAGAGACACAAAATAATCCTCTCTTTGTAATAATACATGGCTTTGTCAGAAGTCTGTCAGTTCATTAGTTTCACAGTCAAAAGAGAAACTATCCTCTTTTTCTATATTTCCAAGGAATTGAAAGGATTTTTTAATTATAACATTGCTGATGTATTTACAGTAGGGCCCCGCTCATATGGCGGGTTCCATTCCATGGCACCGCCGCAAAGCGGAACTGGCGATTTTCGGCGCCTCCTACCCTCCTGTGCATGCGCTGATTTGCAGTCCCCCCCTTCTGCACATCCGCAAACTCGGCCCCTCCCCCTTCTGCGCATGTGCAAACTTGGCCATCCACCTTCTGAGCATGCGCAGACATGGCGGCCCCATTCTCGCTACCGCCATATTGGAGGATCGCCGAGAAGTGGGGTCCTACTGTATATCTAGTGCAAGATTGTCTTTGTAGCGTAAAACTTTGTGTTACATGTCTCCAGTTACTATATATCTCCTGCAACCACTGCTGCTATTTATACTTTGTGATTTCAGCCGGATGTCCATGCATTGGGTATGGCCTCTGCTATATAATATTCCCACCCAGCATGTTTCTGATCTGTAGGATTAGGCATCTTTACAGTTTATTGCACTGGGGCTATGCCCTCCACATTTGCATTGCCTGCACTCATCCTGTTCCTGCTCTGCTTGTTTTCTTGCTTTGGTTATTGTGATCTTCAGACACAATCCAAATCGTGCCAACACTTTAACTGTATAGGATGTACATGTTACAAACTTTGAATTATGGGTAAATTCAAGAAGAATTTACTGACAAAAGTGTATCTTAGAAGTGCAGCTTCAGAATCTTAAATCTGCCCAATAGGAGGGTTAATAATACTGTTATATTATTATTATTATTATTATTATTATTATTATCAGATAGCTATTGATTCATACAGACCTTTTCAGCTTCAATAAGATCACTGTAACATCGATCGGTTTGGCATGTACCTACCGTTCAGTATGACATTTGTGTAAAAAAACGATATTCAGTAAGATTTTTACGTGATCTTACTGTGTGATCTCCCTCCAGTCTGTAAGAGCTCCGCAGAGAGTAGCTGCATCTCCCTGCACCGTTCTTACACCCGATCACACGGTTTTTTATTTTAATTACATACAATAGTATTGAAGCAGTATTGACCCCCTGCTTCCTGGAGGTACAGGCCTCCGTATGGGGTGTCGGTATCTCCAGCAAGTTTAAATGTCCCGTGACGCAGGACATTTAAACTTGCTAAAGATACTGGCACCCCATAATGGGGCCTGTACCTCGGGAAGCAGGGGGTCCCCGCACTTGAAATAAATGCGGTTCAACTCTGGAGACCTGCTTCAATACTATGTAATTAAAATACAAACAGACATTCATTACCTTAGTGACTAACCGCTTAGTTAATGAAGGGGTTAAATAGCTGTATCCGGGGAATGAAGGGGTTAAATAGCTGTATCCGGGGGTCTCCGGAGCTGAAATGAATACGGGTCAGTTCCAGAGACCCTGGCTTCAATTCTATGTAGTAACAATACATTATTCTCCTTCATATGCACATCGCGATTCTGATTGAATGAAATGTGCGATTTCCAGTCACGATGTGTATATCGGAGGTACGTGAATAGGAGTTCGTTTAAATTTTTTTAAATTTGGGCATTTTTGGAGCTACTACACGGCTTGTCATATCGAGTGCTACCGATCAGTAAAATGCCATTTTCAAGTAATTTGGACATGTTATCGAAGCTCTCTGAATAGCGACATATGCAAAATTGTTTGAAAAGTGCACTTACCAGTTAAGTCACTTATCGAAGTTTACTGAATAAACCCCATAGTGTTCTGTTATAAGGAGACATGGTATTCTGTTTGTATCATAAAAAATAGGACACAAGAGCTTCACATTAATATTCATAAGAGTAGGAAATTATTTTAAGTGTATGCTGCACACAAATATATCAGCACAGGTTGTGCTGAAAAAAAAAAAAAAGACATTTAATGAAACAGTGGAAAAAAAGGAACAGGTAACGTTTCATAATAATCATTTCCCAGAATCCCTGGCTGCAGTGAAAGCACCGTATGGTATGAGATAATGGTGAGAGGCTGGGTTGCAGATCTGTCTGAGATGTGAATGTGCTCGCAAGTGATATTTTCATTTGCATAATAATCATGACAATCTCCTGGTACCTAGAAGTATGTTGACTTTATACCTTGCAGTCACCAATCACACACTGTACACATTCATCATTATGGTAAATCATGATGTCAACAAACTTACATCCCCCTAGAAAACTAAAAACAACCTTTCATTAACTGAACACATGGCCGTTAATGAACTTGAAAGGAACGCAAAAATATAATCATTAAAACTGCTGACAAAAGGCGGTGCTATTGTTGTTTTAAACAAATGTGATTGTCATGAGGAGCCACGAGTGAGTTAAGTAATAGGAACCATTATAGAATCTTGCCCAATTATTCCACCCTGAAGATACAAAAAATTATAAACACTGTGGTAATTAAATGCGATTAAATGCTTAAGCAAAAAGAAGGAGCGGCTCAGTGAGTAAAGACACAGATTCTGGCACTGAGTTTGAAGCAAGGGAACCTGGTTCAATTCCTGGTGTCAGCTCCTTGTGACCTTGGGCAAATCACTTTAATTCCCTGTGCCTCAGGCACCAAAACATAGATTGTAAGCTGTCTGCAAAATGTCTCTGTAAAGCACTACGTAAAACTAGCATTCTTATTATAGGCTAAAGCATAAAAATTCCCGGCATTACTGAAATCCCTGCCCTCTGATTGATCAGAATTCCGGGCATTATTCTTTCAGCAATGCCCGGAATTTTTGCCAACTTGCCAACTCACCTCAAAGCAGAGATGCAGAGGCTCGCGCTGAGAAAGAAACCAGCAAGTTTAAATCTTAACTGCAGCACCTCCGCTCCTCTCTGATCACACTGAACAAGCAGTCTCTCCCCCCTCTCTCTCTCACAGCTGCTAGTGCTGTCAGAAGCTGCTATGTCCCAACTGGTAACTTTGTTGCTTGCAACAAAGTAATGTTTCTCACCACATCTATTGCAGTGCTACTGTAAGGTAATTTGTATTTCTTTTTATTTAGTTGTAGTTAATATCACAGTCCCCCCACATCCCCCCTCCACCCACCCTCTCCCCTCTATTCCCCCAATTCTTCCCTCACCCTTTTCTCCCCTCTCCCCCCTCGCCTCTCTCTCCCCTCACCTTTCCCCCACCACACTTCTTCTCCCCCCCTCCTCCACCCACTCCTTCCCCCCCTACTCTTCACCACCACTCTCCCCCCCCCTCCTTCGCCACCACTCCCCCCCCACCACCTACTCTCTCCCCCCCCACCATCACTCTCCCCCCTACCACCACTCTCCCCCCCTCCTCCACCACCACTCTCCCCCCCCCACTCCACCACCACTCTCCCCCCCCCCTCACCACCACTCTCCCCCCTCCACCACCACTCTCCCCCCTCACCACTCTCCTCCCCCTCACCACTCTCCTCCCCCTCACCACTCTTTCCCCCCCCCTCACTCACTCTTCCCCCCTCACCACTCTTCCCCTCCCCCTCACCACTCTTCCCCCCCCCTCACCCTCTTCCCCCCCCTCACCACTCTTCCCCCCCTCACCACTCTTCCCCCCCCTCACCACTCTTCCCCCCCCTCACCACTCTTCCTCCCCCCCCCTCACCACTCTTCCCCCCCCCCCTCACCACTCTTCCCCCCCCCTCACCACTCTTCCCCCCCCCCACCACTCTTCCCCCCCCCCTCACCACTATTCCCCCCCCCTCCCCTCACCACTCTTCCCCCCCCCTCACCACTCTTCCCCCCCCCTCACCACTCTTCCCCCCCCCCCTCACCACTCTTCCCCCCCCCCCCTCACCACTCTTCCCCCCCCTCACCACTCTTCCCCTCACCACTCTTCCCCCCCCCCACCACTCTTTCCCCCCCCTCACCACTCTTTCCCCCCCCTCACCACTCTTTCCCCCCCCTCACCACTCTTTCCCCCCCCTCACCACTCTTCTCCCCCCCTCACCACTCTTCTCCCCCCCTCACCACTCTCCCCCCCCATCACCACTCTTCCCCCCCCTCACCACTCTTCTCCCCCCCTCACCACTCTTCCCCCCCCTCACCACTCTTCCCCCCCCTCACCACTCTTCCCCCCCCTCACCACTCTTCCCCCCCTCACCACTCTTCCCCCCCCCTCACCACTCTTCCCCCCCTCACCACTCTTCCCCCCCTCACCACTCTTCTCCCCCCCTCACCACTCTTCCCCCCCTCACCACTCTTCTCCCCCCCTCACCACTCTTCTCCCCCCCTCACCACTCTTCGCCCCCCTCACCACTCTTCGCCCCCCTCACCACTCTTCCCCCCCCCCCTCACCACTCTTCCCCCCCCCCTCACCACTCTTCCCCCCCCCCTCACCACTCTTCCCCCACCTTCACCACTCTTCCCCCCCCTCACCACTCTTCCCCCCCCCCTCACCACTCTTCCCCCTCCCTCACCACTTTTCCCCCCTCCCTCACCACTCTTCCCCCCCCTCACCACTCTCCCCCCCCCCCCTCACCACTCTTCCCCCCCCCCCTCACCACTCTTCCCCCCCCCCTCACCACTCTTCCCCCCCCCCTCACCACTCTTCCCCCCCCCCTCACCACTCTTCCCCCCCCTCCTCACCACTCTTCCCCCCCCTCCTCACCACTCTTCCCCCCCCTCACCACTCTTCCCCCCCCTCACCACTCTTCCCCCCCCTCACCACTCTTCCCTCCCTCACCACTCTTCCCCCCCCTCACCACTCTCCCCCCCCCTCGCCACTCTTCCCCCCCCCTCACCACTCTTCCCCCCCCCTCACCACTCTTCCCCCCCCCTCACCACTCTTCCCCCCCCCCCCTCACCACTCTTCCCCCTCCCACCACTCTCCCCCCCCCCTCACCACTCTTCCCCCCCCCCTCACCACTCTTCCCCCCCCCTCACCACTCTTCCCCCCCCTCACCACTCTTCCCCCCCCCCTCACCACTCTTCCCCCCCCTCCTCACCACTCTTCCCCCCCCTCACCACTCTTCCCCCCCCTCACCACTCTTCCCCCCCCTCACCACTCTTCACCCCCCTCACCACTCTTCCCCCCCCCCTCACCACTCTTCCCCCCCCCTCACCACTCTTCCCCCCCCCCCCTCACCACTCTTCCCCCCCCACCACCACTCTTCCCCCCCCCCCCCACCACTCTTCCCCCCCCTCACCACTCTTCCCCCCCCTCACCACTCTTCCCCCCCCCCCTCACCACTCTTCCCCCCCCTCACCACTCTCTTAACCCTCACCTCTCTCCATCCCTCCCACCACTTCTCTCTTTCCCCCTCCTTCACCTCTCTCCTCCTTACACCTCTCTTCCCCCCCCGAACCTCTCTCTCCGGCCCCTCAGCCTTCTCATCTTCTACTTTACTTCTTTTTCCTACACAGGTATATACACTGATAAATCAATGACTACAAAAATGTATCTTTATGTAAGTTTGACTAAAAGTGAAATCCCACAGGAACTTATTGTCTACCTTATTACACTATTGAGATTTATAGTTATTTAAGGGACAGCAATGGGACAGCTTATCCAAATTTGTTTATGGCAATTTTTGAAGAGAAATACATTTATAATAACAATACATCTCAGTGGTATCAGTATCTAGACAATGTCTTAATGGTGTGGTCTGATGATGTAGAAACTGTACAATCATTCGTAATATCTCTGAATTCAGTGCACAACACTATAAAATTCATAATAGAACACACCAGTTGTTCCCCGCACTCCAAATGAATACAAAAGAGTAAATGATGCTTAAAAATGTTATTGTGTATTATAGAGCAAAAAACCTGTAACAACAATATATACACGCAATACTAGTGTTTCATTGAGCAAAGAACAAGTGACAACAATATGCAAACTCAAGTTACAAGTAATAATTAGATGCAGGAAGGGGAAGAGGGATAGTGAAAAAGAGGGAATGTGATATCACTAATCAAGTGAGGGTAGGGTAAAGAAACCTCTAGAGAGGAAGGTTATTGGTGTAGGAAGAAGTGGCGGGTGACACTGGACCAAGTCATCTAGCAAGTATGATACCTAATGCAATGAACACCTGACACACCCTTATAAAGATTGGACCTGAAGACAAAAACCTGTTCGCCCTCATTGGCTGAACCAGCTCAGGTACGCCAACGTCACGCGGCAGCCGCCTGAAAATACATTTGTTGTATTTTCAAAACGCTCCAGCGACAACTCGCCTTTTTGCCGGCAGGCATGCAGGAACTGGGGTAACTTGCATAGCCCACTACAGAAAGAGTGCTTGCCGGGCGTGAGCATGCAAAGCCAGCACCATAATCTCAGCCGTATAAGGAGAGGCTAGCTAAATTCGATTTGTTTACAGTAGAAAAGACGTTTCTAAGGCTGCGCTTATAGTGCCGGCGACAGCGACGCGACGCCGTAGCAAAACAAATGTATTGCCGCCATCGCATGTGCTTATAGTAAGCGCAATGTGGCGGAGCGACGGTTTAGTCGCGATCGCTGGAAGTCATCTCTTTGATTTTCCAGTGACCGTCGCCTGACTGTCGCCGGCACTATAAGCGTAGCCTAAGAGGGGAAACATTGTTCCATGATGTTTCAATGGGGCTTTTTGTTTCCCTAGAGCTTTGCCTAGTTCAAAATACTTAAATAGAAGTATTGGATAAGTATCTGTCGTTTAGATTTAACATAGGTTGAACTTGATGAACATATGTCTTTTCTTTCAACCTTATCTACTATGTCAGCGGTGCGCAAACTGGGGGGCGCTAAATTATTTAGGGGGGGGCGCAGGCTGTGCGGCGAAACCTGGGGGGGCAGAGCAGTGCACGGGCGGCCAAGCAGCTCAAAGCTCCGTGCTGAGGCTCCCTGTGCTTGCTTCTCTCTGCACACAGACACAAGCCCTCCTTGCTTCTCTCTGCACACAGACACAAGCCCTCCTTGCTTCTCTCTGCACACAGACACAAGCCCTCCTTCTCTTCCTGTCTGTTTACTCGCTCCAGTTTTCAGCAACACGGAGGACCGGAGCATGCAGTACAGTAGTAGTACTTTCACCTGGGGGGGGGGGAGGGAGGGAGTGTGTGTGTTGTCTGTGTTGGTTGTAATTGAGTGTGAGGTGTGTGTGTGTTGTGATTGAGTGTGTGGGCTGTGTTGGTTGTGATTGTGTTTGTGTGTGTTGTGAGTGTGTGTTGTGATTGAGTATGTGTGTGTGTTGTCTGTGTTGGTTGTGATTGTGTTTGTGTGTGTTGTGAGTGTGTGTTGTGATTGAGTATTTGTGTGTGTTGTCTGTGTTGGTTGTGATTGAGTGCTGTGATTGTGTGTGCGTGTGTGGTGATTGAGTATGTGTGCTGTGATTGTGTGTGTGTGTGTTGTGATTGAGTATGTGTGCTGTGATTGTGTGTGCGTGTGTGTTGTGATTGAGTATGTGTGCTGTGATTGTGTGTGTATGTTTTGATTGAATGCAGCGGTGCACAAACTGGGGGGCGTACGCTCTCCCAAGCTTGGTGCTTGGGGAGACAAACAAAATTGACTTTGAAGCACGCTCAGCAGCAGTCAGCGCACACACACACACACACACAGCCCCGATCCACTCGTGCTTGCAAAGTTATGCAGGACACCCTGTGCTCATGCTTGGAGAGTTGGTGATGTCACCGCTCTCAGCGGCAGCGTGGACGCAGCCTAATTTTGCAAGCGCGAGCTGTTGAAATAAGTATTTAGACATATTAGTATTTACATTGTATACCGTTTTAATAAACTTTTTTTTTTCATGTGATTTTGATTACATCAGGCAGGGGGGCCCCAAAAAATGTCATGGATGAAAAGGGGGGCTCGGCATAAAGTTTGCTCACTCCTGGTTACTATGCAACTATATTGAGCCTCCAGTTTCTAAACAACAATAACTTTATACAACAATAATTTTATATAACTTGCTTATCTCTGGAATCTTATTCTTTACACAACACTAATATGGCGTGAATATCGGAGTAATGTATCAAACTCGATGTTATCTCATGCTGTTCTCTTTAGCCATACCAACATCTTCTCTGCACACCAACCTTCACCCACCTACCACCCTCAGAAAATAGGGTTCTCATAATCTCACGAACTTGCTCACAATGCTCACAGTACAGTGCATTACTGTATTACATATACAAAAGCTAAAAACTGGGACATTTCAAAGTTTTTTTTAAAAATAGTCGGAACACCGGGACATTTAATTAAAATCTGGGACTGTCCTGGTTAAACCCGGGATGTATGGTCACTAACTATTGCAAATGTGGCACTCAGCCCCAGCACATTTAGTGACTACTTTACAATGGCCTCTCTTGTAGTCACAGGTCGCTGTTTAGAAACTGGTTACTAAAGTGCTATAGCTTCCAGCACTCCTTAGGCTGCGCTTATAGTGCCGTCACGCTGCGGTCGCTGGAAAAATCAAATTGAGATGACTTCCAGCAAACACGACCAAGCCGTTGCTCCGTCGCATCGCGCTTACTATAAGCACACGCGACGGCTTCAATACATTTGTTTTGAAGAGACGTCAAGTCGCTGTCGCCGGCGCTATAAGCGCAGCCTTAGCCTGACTACCACATTTCTTTTGTTATGTGACATATGAGTAGTAATATGAGTAGTAATATTAAAGAGAGAGAAGATTTCATTTTGTTGCCAATCTTCAGATTACAATTTTCAGGATCCACATAGCTGTGGTGAAATACTGTAGTGTGATTGCAAAACTGACTTGAGTAAATGCTCTTATAGATTGTTAATAAGAATACATTCAAGAATGCACATATAACTTGTAATTATTTTTTGACCACCTGTATCAATGAAAGAAAGTTGTTAGTAAAGTTTATTACGTTTGACACAACTGTGTTAATCAGACAGGTGTGAGGTTGGTTCATTGCAAAGCCAGTATAACCAACCTCACACCCATAAGGTCAAAACAGTCTGTCTGTGAGTGGGTTTATTGACTTTGCATCTCATCCCAGGCTAGGTTTAGAAGCTGTATTTAAAGCAGCATGCATTGGCTTAAGGGTTTTCCATGTAATGTGGTCTTGAGACAAAAGGCTGTGTGCTCATTTGCATGTCATTTCCTAGTCACAGAAAACACTAAAACTATCAAATTAAAAATAAAATATATGACATTGAAACATGCCTTTTTGCAGCCATGAAGTCCATTTACACATAGGAATGAAAATGTAATTATTCGTTTAAACAAATCGGGTTTCTAGTGGCCAATTTATATCTCCATTCCAGTATATATTCCAGTTTCTATATCACCATCTCTAATATGATTATGAATCCTGTCTACTGTATATCCTGAACCCCAATGCCTTCAATTTACTACAATTTATTTAAATATATCGATAGACATACATCAAGCCTACATACTTCATATTTTTCTTTTTCAAATACTGTAGATAATAAATGCACCGTTTCCCTTAATGAAGTGCTGCCTATAATTCCATTTAGTCTTTATGCTACATCAGACCGGGTGGATTTATTTGATAGGAGAAAAATGAGACTCCGTCTTAAAACATGATCCCTTCCTTATTCATTATTCATAATATGTGATTGGTGCTAGAACTAGACACCTCACCACTCAAATCTTAAGCTGATGGGATCTAGACAAAGTAGATAACCATCATTACATTCATACATTCATCTTAAGGACTCGTGTGCAAAAGTACTTAAAACATAAACATATTAAATACAATTTTCCTGATCTGCCTTTTAATTTCTAGAAAACCAACTAAAACATAAGAAGCCATATTTACTAAGCTGCGCTACTCCATAAGGCTTTACCCCTACAGCCCATTCAAGGAAATAGGCACCGGAAACTATCGTATGGAGTAGCGCCCATTAGTAATTATGGTCCTGCAATGTACAGACGTTTTCCAATAAGCAGTACAGAGCTGTTATCTATACAGACTTTACAGAGATTTTTAAGACACCTGTCCCAAAATGGGAGAATTGCACTTTTAAGCCATTGCCTACATTGCTCTGTCACTACTTTTTATTCAGGCTGAAGATTACTGAAAACAAGCTCATTTGTTTTAATAAAATTTTCATTAAACAAAAATAATAAAACGTTCAGACTTGTTGTTCCATGAAGTTGTCTGACCGCTCAAAATCATAATGCACAAAGCTATGCAACACCACCTAGCAAAACATGCTACCAGCATTGTCAGCCATATGAACATCAAAAGGTTCTAGGCATTGCTTTGTTTCTGATGTAAGAAACACTTCTCCTGTGGTAAAGAAATTCATTTACATTGTTGGTTAATTTTCAGGAATCTATCTATGATCAGTGAAAAAAACGCTAAACTGTATGCAACAGTGTAAAATAAGTCATCGAAATCTATAATGCAGCAGGTATATGTATATAATGCTGAAGATATGTGTATATTGCTGCAGGTATGTGTATATAATGAAGCAGTATATGTATAGAATATAGAAGGTATATAATGAGATGAGCGGGTTCTTATGAAGGTCACTAAACTACAACTAGTCAAACATGTTTTGTAAATATTGTTTGCACAATGACACACGTGTTATTAAAGGATGTGACTGCTGACTTAAAGCAGTAGTTCAAGCTGCCGTTTAAAATTTAAAAAAATTTACACTTTCCACTCAATATGTGCATCAATGCAATATGCACACTGACAAGCGATTAGCTATGTTGCCGATCAATCGGCAAAGATTCGGCTCGGGGGTTCACTAAACAGCTGTGAGTGCAGCAGAAGAGAACCCAAGATGCAGAGTTCTGTGGGGAAGATCATGTGACCAGGCAGTCACTAGAAACAACTGGAAACAACTGGTGCACTGGTAGAGAGAGGGCACGGCTCAAAAAGGGGTGTGCAAGAGCCGCTTCAGAAGAGGACCAGGATGTGACTTTTTACATGGTTGCTATAGAAACAAAAAATGCTTGTTACATTATAATACATTAAAAATGTCTTTAAAATGTTTGTTTTTTTAAATGCTACAAGTATTTTCTCACTGTAATACAGAACTGATTTAATTATATATAAAAAAAAAAACACATGTAGGATATTGCTTGAACTGCAGCTTTAACACTATTATGTAAGAATTAAAGTAATTGCCCCAAAAGGTTGAACAGATTCCCCTGGAACCCCTTTTTATTACTTAAAATACATTTCTTACAGGCATGTAGCTACAGATTTAGCTGCGTAGCTAGGAGCTATTTATTACACCTTACTTTTTCACTTGCAGGTGACAGGATAAAGCATATGCTTAGCAGCCAAAATATCTCTTTCTGTACTATACTGTGTGCAAAATTTGCGTAATATGAATAAAGTTGTTTTATTTCAAATTATTTCAATTTACAAATGTTTTTTTGTTTTGTGTTAATCTGTCTTGTCAATTATTTGATTGGGCGATGATAATGTCAATATTTATCAAAAGCATTTCTTGCACAATAAATGATATCAAAATATGCACTCTCCATGGAAGGTTGAAGTGATGATGTAGAATTCGATGTACTACTGGAGGCAAATTGTGTTTAGACAGGTATACAGCAGTAAAACTTAGACTGCCCATATGACATTCCCAGTGCCCTTGTGAAGTCATGTTATTTTTGCTTGTTTTCTATGGGAATGGAATAGGAATGGATGTGGAGCCATTATCACAGAAACTAGAAAACTAACCACTGAGGAGTTACAGGTGCGCTGATGAGTATTCTAAAACTTGCCTTAAACTTGCCTTGGAAAATCTGGGGCAATCACCAACAAGATCCAGGTACATGCTCCAATATTTCAGTGACATTTCTGCAGAGACTAATGGCCCATCGGATTAACACAGCAGGTGTCCCTGCCAGTCCCATTCAGTTTGAATGGGACTGCCAGGGACCCCCGCTGTTAATCCGATGGGCCATTAGTCTGTCTGCAGAAATGTCACTAAAATGTTGCAGCATGTACCCAGCATGTACCTAGCATGTACCTGGGTCTTGTTGGTGATTGCCCCAGATTTGTTTCAGAATACTCGTCGGCACTATAGTATCATGCAAATTACTTTTTCTGATTGATGTAGGCGACTGAATTTCAGCTGTCTGCAAAACGCCGAACCTTTTATTAATGGACTGTAACTCCGTGGAGACCCTTAAATGTGTCTTCCCTTTTTTAAACCCCATCCCATCTATCCTACTTGCATACAAATATTATTGTTATGCTAAGGCTCATTCAGTAGTTTTCTATAAACTAGAAACGTTTTATATTATGTATAATTCATAAGATTATAACACTAAGTAACCATTTTGAATTAACATTAACATTATGCAAAATCAACTCATTTGTCTTGAAGAGTAAAATGCCTGACTTGATAAGTTTTTCCTCAGGGAACGCCTGCTAAACTCCAAGAATACCGTACGGTTCCACACAACACAAGTGAAAAACCACTACACCATGTTATTGCTCTGTTATTTTAGTATTTCAGATCGTCAAACATTCTTTATAGCATCACATGTGGTGTTACATGCAGAGATGTTTCTTTTCTTCCGATTCTCTGATGGAGAAGGGCAAGTCACAAAACCACACTTTACCACAACAACGGATTAAATCTGTTCTCTCAACACAGCACAACAGCCAATACATGGAGCCTACGTGGAATCTGTGAAAGCACCAAAATCACAGATCCCCAAACACAGACTGGAATGCTAAATGAAAAAATCCTAAAATTAAAAAACAACTATGGTGTCATTGTAGAGGTCATTTAATTGTTATGTCCGTTGTTTCTTTGGCTTTTTCATCCAATATTCACTCACAAAAATTCATCAGAATCATACATGGTTTAAAAAAAATAAAATGCCATATTTAATAATGAGTCTACTCTGTACATACAGTATATGCCATGTTTGTGTACTGGATCCCATGTTCTTCTGTAGTTATACAATGTTCATTTTGATTTAGTCGTTTAAAATGATATATAATCATAATACCTGGCGATATTGGGCTACTGTACAAAAATAATGCCAATTTTATCACCTACAAAATGCTGGCATTAGGACTATCTTTCTTATGTATATAATAGCAACCAGGTCTACCCATGACCAGCTGTTTACTTGGACTACTAATGGCTTCATATTTAAACATATAGATGTTTGTGCTTTTTGTGTTTTATTTGTAGGGTTTTTATATTGTATGTTAATTCATTTGGTGCCTCAGGCATCAAAGGGGTAATACTGTTCTGCCGTTGGGCTTTGTAAGAAATCCTATTATTACATAACCCTACCATAGAAAATTGTGATATTATGACAGAGACAAAACTGGGTATTTTTGCGCATAGGGCGAGTTCCACCAACTGTACCTCCCCTGCCCTCTGCAATTTATACAACCCCTATTGTTCTCTTTATGCCTTCTCTCCTCTGTTTTGTCCTCGCCCTTGTCTCTCTCCCACTAATCACCCTCCATTCTCTTTCTCCCCTCCCCATTCACTCCCCCATTCTATCTTTCCTCCCCATTTCTCTCCCTCTTCCATCGCAGTTAAAAGCCACTACCTGTGGAGCAGGACGGATCCGTCCTGGTGGCAGCCACCGGAAGTTGTGACTGACTTCCGAGTCCCGCCCCCCTCTGCTACTGCCATCCTCCTCTGCTATTTCCTCTACCACTGCCGCCACCCTCTTCTGCTGCCTTCCTCCTCTCCCCCCTAAGATGCTGTGCCCGAGGCAACTGCCCCGCTTGCCCCCGCCCAGTGCCGTCTTAACGCATGGGCACGCTGTGCAGTTGCCCGGGGGCCCCATGCTAATCTAAGCACAGATCAGAATTTAAGACTAATTTTCCAATCACCCGCCTCAACATTCAAATCTCTTTTTTAAATGTCAAAACACTGCTTTTGTTGGAGGTACCAATAAATGTAAGTTTATTTTATCGATAATTTACATTTTTATTCCTGTGAGTGGTTGTGTAGGCAGGGCCCAGTGCACTGCTTTGCCCGGGGGCCTATACTGCTGTTAAGATGGCCCTGCCCTCGCCTAGTTCCGCCTCGGCTCCCAACCCTCCACAAAAAGTATCGCAAGCGCCGATTAATGCTTATTTCTAAGAGTTCATGCTTATTTGTACCATTAGCATGGTTGCGAAATTAATACAGTTTTCAGTTCTGCACATGAAAATAAATAGCAAAATCTATTTATGAATAAATACTTGTTAGTGAATACAGCGACCAGTCCACCAATTAATCGCCACAATCCCATATTGTTTATTCAAAATGTCAGCGCAGCTATATCCACCTTTGGTGAATCTAGTCCAAAGTATCAATTTTTTTTCTCTTGCTTTCTTTCGACTTGATATTCATGGCATTTCCTTCTGGTGCACACAGTGACATGAAACAGCATGTGAAGCACTTGAAGGGTGTGGTTCTATTATGAATTCTGAAGAAATGCTGTTCTTTGGAACAAGTACATTACATCACGAGCCTTCTAACATCCTGTAAAAAGGGAAGTCTTTCCTCAGAGGCATGGAAAAGGTGTCACATACCGATGACTGATGCCTAGTATTTCTAATTCATTTTTAAAGTTAGATTGTAAACTTGGTAAACCGAGATTAGGGAGGGGTTTCCATTTATTAGGCCACACCCCTTCTGTGCTATAACTTCTGTAAAGAAGTTTGCACAGGCAAAGGTACCATATTTTTTATTGGCTCACAGGCAAAGGCATGGTGGGCTAAGGCAGGGGAGCGCAAACTTTTTGTGCTGCGCCCCCCTGTCACTCTGCCCCCGGCTCTCGCGCCCCCCTGCCTACCTTCATTCGCATCAGATGACGTCACACGCCCACGCAGCGTCAAGTCACATGGTGCCGACGCCGCGTTGCCATGGCGACGCAACACAGACGGCTGAATCCCGGTAAGTAAACAGTTGCAGGGGCCTCACGCGATCCCCCGGCATTTAATTTAAATGCCTGGGGGAAGAGCGCGGGGCCTCTGCAACTGCCCGCGCCCCCCCAGCACAATCTCCCGCCCCCCCTGGGGGTCGCGCCCCCCACTTTGCGCACCGCTGGGCTAAGGGTAAAGAAAAGACTTCATGGACCAAACACTCCCACATTGAGAGGCCCCTAAGAATTGCAATTTGGTATTATTTTCAAAGGTGCGTCAGTAGACGAATCCTAGCTTTTATCAGTTAGATTTTCCATGAAAAGCAATTCAATGATTCAGTTATTTATAAACGGTTGTTTTTGGGCCAGCTGCAAAGCAAAGAAAAGAGATCATGAAGTTTTAGCATTGTTTGCTCTCTGATTTCTATATCCTGCTCCTACATACAGATATAAGGTGCCTACTCTGTGATTATGTGTTTAACTAACACAGAGGGTGCATAGGCATGCTGTCCTTCTAAAATGTTGCTTGGAACAAGCTCAGTGGTTTCAACCTCATCTTGATTAAGGAACCCAAGAATTATATCGTTAAATTCTGGGGAACATCAACCCTCTTTTACACCCCCCCCCCCCCCCATTTGTACACTTTTATCGTCCAGTACCTTGGAACTCTCTCCTCCTGCATCTCACTATGCCCTCCCTATTTCTTTTTCTGTTTACTGTTTCCTCACTCCTTTGTGAGCATTTCTGTTCTCTACATCTCCACTCCCCACTGCACCATTATATATACACCCCTCTCCCAACGACTTCTTTACCCCTCAATAAATAACACCCACACAAATCCTCTATTCACACCCTCTATCTACTCCTTCCTGCTGCTGGGGATCTTCCCTAAGCCTGAAGCCAGACATACACACCTAATCTCACTCATGCCTCCCTGACACCTCTTCCCTTGTAAATGGTGTTAACCTTTTCATTTAACACTGACCTTCCTTAAATTTTACCCGACAAATCAAGCATCCCAATAGCTTGCCCTCATGGCTAATATCCAACACTCAGTCACTCCTACCACCCATTGTGGCCAAGCACTGCCATCTACAGCACTTACTCCCTCACCTGCTGTCTCTGTAAATTTCCCATTAAACCTCTTAGATTGTAAGCTCTTCGGGGCAGATATTTCCTTTCCTATTGTCTGATTTTGCTGCACTTATTGTATAATTATAATTCCCTGTACTGTATTCTTTGTGAAGCGCTGAGTACACTTTTGGCACTATATAAATAAAGACATAAATACAATACAATACACAATACTGCAACGGTTTAAATAAGGTTATAAGGGGTGCAAACTTTTTTTCTCTGCCGGCAGTGCCCTTCTCTCAGCGACACCCCCCTCCCCCCCCCTCTTACCTCGGCTCCGGCGGCATGACGTAACGTTGCCATAGCAACGTGACGACCTTGCGGGGTCATTTGATGCCGCGTTGCCATGGCGACGCGTCTAAGAAGCCGCCAGAGCCAAGGTAAGTGCAAATTAGAGAGGCCTTCGCCGCTCCCCCGGCACTTAATTTATGTGCCTTCGGAAAGCGCGCAGGGGCCTCTGTAAACCCCACGCCCCCCCGCAGTCAGTCTCTTGCCCCCCAGTTTACATGTCAAAATCTGCTCACATAAAAAAGTGGAGGAAGGTGCCACACAAGGAGACCTCTAAAAGCTCAATGTAATGCACTGCAAATATATCCTACTTGTGCCAAAATGTATGCAGTCAATGTATCAATGCAAAGAAGAGCATTGTTTCAATTAATAATCATTTTTTTGTCATCGCCTGCCTGTTGCAGCAACAATTGTCATAAACCTATTATTAATTATTCATATATTTGACGTACAAACGTTTCTTACCCGATACCTGAAGAGGAAAAAATGTTGGAGTAATGCAACATTTGATACATTGTATTGTAATGTGTTTGTTGCTAATGTTGGTTGGTCGGGTCCTGGAGGTTACAAAGTGGCGTCTTGTGTATGTGTGTATATATATATATATATATATATATATATATATATATATATATATATATATATATATATATATATATATATATATATACATATACAGTGTTCGACAGACCTATACATTTGCACGCCCCGGGCGAGTGGATTTAACATCGTGGCGAGCTCCTATTGGCCCAAGCAGCACACGTGTGGTACTAGGTGGCGAGTAGATTTTTTTGTTTGGCGAGTAGATTTTTTGGTGATTTGTCGACCACTATATATATATATATATATACATATATATATATATATATATATATATATAGCAACTGTAAATATTACTGTATATTCATTTGCATGTCTTAGAGAGGTCTGCAACCCTGTCTTTCACCATTATCTCCCAGCACACAGTACTTCCACTGCAGCAAGGGACTCTGGGAAATGACATGCAAATATATATCTATCTATCTAAATATAGATACACACACACATATATATACACAAAAAGAAAAAACCAAGAAGTGGCGCCTATTTGATGACTATACTAACAATAGATAATAGGTATGACTGTGAAGAACTAGTAAACCAATAAAATAAAGGAGTACGTTTAAAGAATAATAAGTATCAACTAATAAAAAAAGAAATAAAATAAAACATATAAAACCATCAACTAATAAGAAGATAGTCAAGAGCTTTCAAGGATAAAAATAAAATAAAATGTGTAAAAAATATATATAAAAATTGAATAGAAGATACAAAAACAGTCCCAGATCACTGTCCTTCAGAGTCTTTGCAGTCTGTTTGAGGGGAACACCACACCCTTGAAGATATCTATAGGAAAAACAAACAAAAAACAGGCGCACTCATAGTGTAGTAAGGTTACAAATTTATATGGGACTGGCTCGGATTTGGCCTTGGACTTTAAACACTCTCCATTCCTTCCAAAATCCACCTATTTTCCCTACCAATCCAAGGGAAACTTCATTGACACATTCTACACAATAGTTCTTAAAGATCTTGAGCTATTGTGTCAAACCAACACCAACCTGGTTCATAGAAACATGAATAAAAATGAATAATTGGCACTGAGAAATATTACAGACTATACGACCTTGGGCCTCATACAGAGAGCAGCGCTATTTCAAATCTCGCCATTTTTTGGGGAAATTCGCGCAGAAAACTGCCGAAAATGGCGAGTTACGGAAAACGCGAATTTTTTTTTTTTCGTTTTCAAAATCTCGCCGCGCGGCTGGCGAGAACCTACATCTCGCCAGTTTTAAAAATATCCTAATGCAGAGAGCTGCGAACGGCATCTAGCGGCTGTTCGCGCCAAGAAAATGGCGCGATTTGCTAGTATTTGCCTCGCCAAGAAAAGTTGGCTATTACATGGAGCTCGCCGCCTATAGGAAAGGGGGAAAAAAATGCGTGATTTTTTTTAACACATTTCTTCAGTGCGCATCTCTCCAATTCTAACTCGCCACACGCATTAATGCCAAACATTGCAGAATTCGCACATTTCTGCATATGGAGAATAAAACTCTCCAAAAAAGCTACTTTTTTTAAAACTCTCCAATTTTAAAATTCGCTGCTCTCTGCATGAGGCCCCTTGTCGTGAGACAAGCCGACATGGGCGGAGCAATTGTCCTGCAGGACCGAGAAGTCTACATTTGTGAGGCTAACCGTCTCCTGCAGGACAGCTTATCCTACAGTGTGCTGGATGAGGATCCAATTATGACTTTCCAGTTAAAGTTTCGTGAGCTCTTACAAGAAGCTCAAAAAGAGAG
Source organism: Ascaphus truei (assembly GCF_040206685.1). Lineage (NCBI taxonomy): Eukaryota > Metazoa > Chordata > Amphibia > Anura > Ascaphidae > Ascaphus > Ascaphus truei. The sequence goes on from NC_134485.1 coordinate 254,216,177, forward strand.
GATTATCACTAAACCAGAGAGCACTTTTCTATATATCAAACACCCAAGAACACCTATTTTTTATCACATACCTAACTGGCACAAAAATAATACACATCCCCCTGGAAGACCCATTATATCGGGGGTGGGGTCAATGACGTCGAACGTGTCCCAATATGTTGATTATTTTTTTTACAACCTTATGTTTCTAAGTTACCTTCATACATTAGGGACACGCTAAATGTCATTGACTCCACCTCTGCTCTTATATGGAAAGACACTTTTTGTTGGGCCACGTGTGACGTTTGTTCACTATACACTTGTATTGATCACGTTAAGGGTGTAGGTGCCACAGATCAGTTTTTAAGTTTAGATCCACTATTAAACACTTCACAACGTTTATTTATATTAGCATGTATTAAATTTATTTTAACACACAATTATTTTTTATTTGATGGCACTTATTATTTGCAAAAGTGTGGAACGGCCATGGGTACCAGATTCGCCCCCAGCTACGCTAACCTCTTCATGGGGTTGTGGGAGAACCTCCATGTTCTTGGTGACGCGCGGCTGGTAGCGGGTCTGGTATTCTATGGCCGTTTCATTGACGACATCATTATCATTTGGGATGGTGACAAAAACCTACTGGAAAATATTTTGCAATCCTTCAATAACAATGATATGGGTCTAAAATTTACCCACACAAAACATCCAGACAGCATAGTATTTTTGGATCTTGAATTGTTCATTGATAAATCAAATATGAACATCCAAAGTCGGACACATTTTAAAGCTGTATCTACTAATAGCTATTTACAATGCAGCAGCAACCATTATAAAAAATGGTTGAATAATGTGCCAAAAAGTCAATTCTTTAGATTACGTCGAAATTGCTCTCTATCCACTGATTTCTGTGACCAAGGTAGGAAACTGACACAGAAGTTTATTGACAAAGGTTACAACCATGAAGTGGTCAGAAAGGCTTTTGATGAAGCTAATGGTACCAACAGGAATGTCCTGTTGGAGAGATCCAAGGTCAAATCTGACCCAACTACATCTAGTACCGTTGTGGGTACTCATGACACTAAGATCATACAGTCTACTCCTAAATTTATAACACAGTACAACCAATTGGCCTACAAAATAAAAGGTATCTTCAACAAACATTGGAGCATTATACAAACTTATCCTATTATAGGACATATGGTACCTACAAGAGCTCCCATCATATTTAGAAAAGCTAGAAGTTTAAAAACCATCATAGCTCCTAGCAAACTAAAGCCTCTACAAAATTCAGTAATGGAGAAAACTAAAACCAATATACTAAAAGGGAACTTCTCCTGTAAAAGGAGCAGATGTATTACATGTAAACATTTAAATTCAAGTAAGTCATTTACTTCTTTTTCCAATGGCTCTTTCTATGAGGTCAACAGTTACATAGATTGTTTAAGTACATATATCATATATCTCATATCCTGCCAGTGCGGCCTACAATATATAGGCCGCACTTCAAGGACTCTGAGCACTAGGTTCCTCGAGCAACCGAGAAATGTACTACATGGTTTTCAAGGTCACAGCTTGTCTCGCCACTTTTGTAATATACATGACAAAAATCCATGTTCCATGTCTGTCATGGGTATTGAATCTATTTCACCATCCCTTTTGGGGGGTGACAGGTTCAAACAACTTTGTGTTAGGGAGACCTACTGGGTGTATGTCCTGGGTACATTGCACCCTGGGGGTCTCAATGACACTATTGATATCAGTACAGTGGTTTAGCATGTTTTCCCTTTGTACATCACGTTAGACCATTTGGGAGGTCTGGTTTGAACAAGTTTATCTTGTTCCTTCTGGAATGTTGCCTATCTAGAGATTCCATGTATCTCTACATACATTTATTCATCATTTTGGTAATCTATATGCCGTATTTTGCCTAGGATGGTGGCCGTTGTTCATCTTCTCTTCCTGTCCTTTAGTATTTACACACAATTGATAGTTGTCATTTTTTGCCTCTAATAATTAATATATGACATATTTTTCACACGATCACAAATTTTCATATAATATGATTTGTATATGATATTTAATTAATATTCTTTATACATTTTCAATATCATCTTGCGCAAATGTGTTTACTGTAGGGATAACTTAAACATTTTATGTTCATTTTTATTTCATTTTCATATATATATATATATATATATATATATATATATATATATATATATATATATTATATTTTCATTTTATTATACACGTTTATCCCTGTTTCCTCTATGAATCCTGACATCCTCTTGAATCTCCAGTACTCTGGCAACCTTTATTATATAGCTCCTTCCAATTTTTGGTTCTAACTACTTACCTGCATGTAATCATTCAATCAAACTAAGTCTATTTGTGATTGGCTACGCTAGTTAGAAATACTGTGTGTAAACCATATATTTTTATTAACCCCTGACGAAGTCCACAAGACGAAACGCGTAGGGCATATTATTTGGAGTACATTTATTGTTTACTATACATTGAACTGTTAGTACTACGTGCAAACGGAGTTGCCTAGCCCTCTGCCATCTGGGCGGACTATCACTGCGATGCTCACTGCAGCCAGAGGGATACAGCTAACCCGGAAGCTCTCTATGGTGAGAGGAGCGTCTGAATGGCAGAATGTGTGTGTGTCCTGCTTCCGATACACGGAGTGCCTACCGCTACCACCTGGCCCCCCTGCTCAGAGACGGGATACTGCTCCACACCGGAGGCTCAGCTGGGTTCCTGCTGCAGTTGTTGACGATTGAGATACTATCTCATACAGGCGATTTTTATTGATCCGTTTGTGAGTGCACAGTTCATATTTTAATTCCAGTCCCATATAAATGTGTAACCTTACTACACTATGAGTTCGCCTGTTTTTTGTTATATATATATATATATATATAACAAAAAACAGGCGAACTCATAGTGTATATACATAGTGTCATATATATATATTCATACTTATGAAATGTGAGTCCAAATTTTGCCTTTTTTAAAAACAAATATAGGTTTATTCAAGTTTTCATTTGATAAAATAGCAATCATTGATAGTGACAATACAGTTGCATACTTTATGATCTTTTCTTCCTTTCACAAAATGATTACAAAAATGATATTAATGTTATACATCATTCACTAAACAGAACATTTAAAGAAAAAGAAAGAAAGAAAATAACCCTAAAGACAACCAAATGAGTAAAAATATTTTGATATATAACTATCTAAAATATTAGACTGAACTACCTCCCATTCATAGTTTGATCAAAATAATTTTGAAGCTGTATATAGGAAACTAAATTGGTCCCTTGTAATGTAATTGTGTACTTAAGACCAGATCCACAAAACGGTGCTAAGCTTCAGCACGCCTTTACTCCCATTCATATGAATAGTAAAGGCTAAAGCTTAGCACTTTTTTGTGGAATTGGGTCTTCGCTATTTCGAAATTTACGAGGGATCCTGTCTCCTCCTGAACTGGTTGGCCTATGTAACAGGGACTTAACCCTGTTTAAATAAAGCAGCTTCAGAAGTCTGAGAGTCCAGTAGAGAGAAAGTTAATTGCAGCCACTCAATTAACTGGTCTCCACCTGAACTAATTAGAGCTTTGTAAAAAGCCTTATGTGAGACACAGGAGAGATTACTTATCTCACATTTGGGTTGACATAAGGAGAAGGAGGACTGACCAGAGTTTTTCCTAAGCATAGAACTACAAGGAAAAAGGAGACCAAAAAGCGCACCAGCACAAACGGAGCAGGAAGAACCCAAGACAAAAAAATGATTAAAAGGGCACTTTAATGTGGCAAAAGACCCATCCAATGCATTTCGAACGTCGCAGCGTTCTTTTTCGAAATGCATTGGATGGGTCTTTTGCCACATTAAAGTGCCCTTTTAATCATTTTTTTGTCTTGGGTTCTTCCTGCTCCGTTTGTGCTGGTGCGCTTTTTGGTCTCCTTTTTCCCTGTATTGCATTGAGTAGCTGCACAGCCTGCCTGCCTGCCCTACCAGGATGTGAGTATTTGCATATTTTTCAGGGGAACCTGCCAATGAGACTGATGGTGAGTGGGTTGCACCACACACCACCTGTCTTCAGGAGGATAGTACCCATTATATGACACAATAGGTACTATATCAATTCTTAGTACCCTGGTACAGTGGTCTAGCTTATTATCATTTTGAGATATACCTGCATTTGAGCGCTTCAGCTATTTTCCATATAAGCATAGAACTATACTGATAGAGGAAAGACCAGACTTTTACTCCTGGGAGCGATTGGACTGCAAAAGCCAACAGCTACAACAACAGAAACAGATAACAGACTTTCCTGTTGGTGTGTGTATGTATATGTGTGTGTGTATATGTATGTATATGTGTGTGTATATGTATGTATATGTGTGTGTGTGTATATGTATGTATATGTATGTGTATATGTATGTATATGTGTGTGTGTATATATGTGTATGTGTGTGTGTATATATGTGTATGTGTGTGTGCGTGTATATATATAGCCTATAGGGAACCATGTTAAAAATGGTTTTTGAGGCAAAAAGTGACACTGTGTGCTCATTTGCATGTCATTTCCCAGAATCCCTTGCTGCAGTGGAAGTGCTGTATGCTGGGTGATAATGGGGAAAGGTGGGGTTGCAGACCTGCCTAAGACATGCAAATGAGCATACAGTTGTATTTGCATATTTGCTTTCCTGTGGAGGGTTTTTGTCACTTTTTTTACTCACCATAACTTAACTCAGTATTATGGTATAGCCTATCCCATAGCCTCTTTGCATACCCAGTTAAAATCAACCC